>NW_022436960.1:684486-717684 GCF_009761245.1 Sapajus apella
GAGTTTCGCTCTTGTTACCCAGGCTGGACTGCAATGGCGCGATCTCGGCTCACCGCAACCTCCGCCTCCTGGGTTCAGGCAATTCTCCTGCCTCAGCCTCCTGAGTAGCTGGGATTACAGGCACGCACCACCATGCCCAGCTAATGTTTTTTTTGTAGTTTTTAGTAGAGATGGGGTTTCACCATGTTGACCAGGATGGTCTCGATCTCTTGACCTCGTGATCCACCCGCCTCAGCCTCCCAAAGTGCTGGGATTACAGGCTTGAGCCACTGCGCCCGGCTAACCTTTCATTAAAAGAAAAAGTAAGTGGCCAGGTACAGTGGCACACCTGTAATCCCGGCATTTTGGGAGTCTGAGGCAGGAGGACTACTAGAGGCCAGGAGTTTGAGATCAGCCTAGGCAACATAGCAAGACCCTATCTCTTAAAAAAAAAATTAATCAACTGGACATATTGGTGCACACCTGTAATCCCAACTATTTGGGAGGCTGAGGCAGAAGAACTGCTCAAGTTGAGGAATTTGATACCAACCTGGGCAGCATAGCAAGACCCTGTCTCCACAAAAATTAAAAAATTAGCAGGGTGGCCGGGCGCGGTGGCTCAAGCCTGTAATCCCAGCACTTTGGGAGGCCGAGGCGGGTGGATCACGAGGTCAAGAGATCGAGACCATCCTGGTCAACATGGTGAAACCCCGTCTCTATTAAAAATACAAAAAATTAGCTGGGCATGGTGGTGCGTGCCTGTAATCCCAGCTACTCAGGAAGCTGAGGCAGGAGAATTGCCTGAACCCAGGAGGCGGAGGTTGCGGTGAGCCGAGGTCGCGCCATTGCACTCCAGCCTGGGTAACATGAGTGAAACTCCGTCTCAAAAAAAAAAAAAAATTAGCAGGGTGTGGTGGCTTGCACCTGTAGCAGTCCCAGCTACCTGGAAGGCTAAGGAAGGAGCATTGCTTGAGCCTGGGAGTTCAAGAAGGCAGTCAGCTATGATCACATCACTGCACTCGGCCTGGGCAAAAGAACGAGACTCGGTCGAAAAAAAAAAAGAGGCACTTTGGGAGGCCAAGGTAGGTTGACTGCTCAGGAGTTTGAGACTAGCCTGGGCAACATGGCAAAACCCAACTCTACCAAAAATACAAACAATTAGCAGGGCATTATGGCATATGCCTGTGGTCCCAGCTACTCAGAAGGCTGAGGTGAGAGGATTACTTGAGCCTGGGAGGCAGAGGTTGCAGTGAGCCATGACTGCACTACTGCACTCCAGCGTAGGTGACAGTGCAAGACACTAAAAAAAAGGAAGGAAGGAAGGAAGGAAGGAAGGAAGGAAGGAAGGAAGGAGGGAGGGAGGGAGGGAGGGAGGGAGGGAAGGAAAGAAGGCAGGCAGGCAGGCAAAACAACACACAGCTAACTTCATGATGAATGGTGAAAAGCTTCCCCTAAGATCAGGAACAGTATGAAGATGCTCACTTTCACCACTGCTATTCAACATTGTACTAAATGTCTTAGCCAGAGCAATCAGACAAGAAAAAGAAATAAAAGGCATTCAAATTAGAAGGAAGAGGTAAACTATACATGCAGGTGACATGATTCTGTATAAAGAAATCCCACAGAACCTACAAAATAACTACTAGAGGTAATAAATTCAACAACATTGTAGGGCTTAAGACCAATATAAAAAAATCAGTTGTTTCAATACACCAGCAATGAGTAATTCAAATAAAAAAGGTAAGAAAATAATTTCATTTACAATAGAATCCTCAAGAATAAAGCACCCAGAAATAAATTTATCCAAAGTGATTAATGATTTGTATACTAAAACAACAAAGTATTGCTGAAAGAAACTAAAGAAGAAATAACTGAATGAAAACACATCCCACGCTTATGGATTGGAAGACAGTATTAAGATTGCAACCCCCCAAAACAATCTACAGAATCAAAGCCCTCCCTATTAAAATTCCAATGACCTTTTTTGCAGAAATGAAAAAGCTGACATTCAAATTCATATAAAATTGCAACTGGCCCAGAACAGTCAAAACAATACAAAAAATGAAAAAGTTGGGAGACTCACACGCCCCAAACTGACTACATCAAAACTTACTACAAACCTTCAGTAATCAAAACAGTATGTGATATGGTTTGGTTGTGTCCCTACCCAAATCTCGTCTTCAAACTGTAGCTCCTATAATTCCCACATGTTGTGGGAAGGGACCTGGGGGGAGGTAATTGAATCATGGGAACAGGTTTTTCCTGTGCTGTTCTCGTGATAGTAAGTCTCACAAGATTTGAAAAGCGCAGTTTTTAAGCAGAGTAAGATAGTAAGTCTCACAAGATCTGATGATTTTATAAAGTGCAGTTCCCCTGCACAGATTCTCTTACCTGCTGCCATGTATGGCAATAACATGCCACGTATGATATGACATGCCTTTGCTCCTCCTTTGCCTTCCACAATTGTGAGGCCTCCCCAGCCATGTGAAACTATGATCCATCACTCCTCTTTTTCTTTATAAATTACCTAGTCTTGGGTATGTCTTAATTAGCAGCATGATAACTAACTACTATAGTGTGGTACTGATGTATCAGACATGCAGAGCAACAGAACAGAACTGAGAGTCCAGAAATAAATGCAAATATCTATGGCCAATTTATTTTTAACAAGGGTGCCAAGACCATTCAATAGAGAAAGAACAGTGTTTTCAATAAATAGTGCTGAGAAAACTAAATCAAAACATTCAAAAGAATGAACTGAGACTCCTATCTCATTCCATATCCAAAAATTAACTCAAATGGATCAAAGATCTAAAGGTAAGAACTAAAACAATAAGACTCAGAAGAGGCTAGTGCAGTGGCTCACGCCTATAATCCCAACACTATGGGAAGCTGAGGTGGGTGGATCACTCGAGGCCAGGAGTTCTAGACCAGCCTGGGCAACATGCCAAAACTCCATCTGCACTAAAAATACAAAAATTAGCCAGGCGTGGTGGTGCACACCTGGAGTCCCAGTTACTCAGGGGGCTGAGGCACAAGAACTCCTGGAACCCAGGAGGTGGAGGTTGCAGTGAGCCAAGATCATGTCACTGCACTCCAGCCTGGGCAACAGAGTGAGACTCTGTTTCAAAAAAAAAAAAAAAAAAAAAAAAAGAGTTTAACATCCAGAATATATAAAGAACTTACAACTCAACAGACATCATTCCCCTCAAAAAAAATATACAAATGGCCAAGAGTCACATGAAAAGACATTCAATATCTTTGCTCATCAAGAAAATACAAACCCAAACCACAATCTGATACCACTTTACGCTAACTAGATAGCTTTAATCAAAAATACACACACACACACACACACACACACACAATCCTTTTGTAGTTCATTAAATGTGATTGAGTATTCAAATGCATGTGTGAGATATGCCACCCTTAAATCTTGTTATGACATCGGCACATTACCCATGTGATATGAAAAAGAAAAAAATAAAAATAAATTTAGCAAAGATGTCCTGAAACTGGAATACTGCTCGTGGGAATAAGTTAAACACAATATTACCATATGATCAGCAATTCCACTCCTAGGTATATACCCAAGTGAAATAAAAACATACCTACCCAGAAACTTGTACACAAATGTTTACAGCAGCATTGCTCTTAATAGCCAAAGAGGAGACACAATCCAAATGCCCATGAACAAATGAATAAACAGACTGTGGCATATACGTACATACAATGGATTATGATTCAGCAATAAAAAGGAACAAAATACTGACACACGCTGTAACTTGGATGTGCCTCAAAAACATCACGCTAAGTGAAAGGAACCAGACACAAAAGACAAGTTCTATGATTCCTAGATGCTGTATCTAAAACAGGCAAATCCATAGAGACCAAAAGCAGATTAGAGGTTATCAAGGGATGGGAGGATTGGAAAATGGGAGTGATTACTTAATGGGCAAGGGGTAATGAAAAGTTGTTTTTTTGTATGTTTGTTTGCTAAGACGGAGTTTCACTCTTGTTGCCCAGGCTGGAGTGCAATGGCTTGATCTCAGCTCACTGCAACCTCCACCTCCCAGGTTCAACCCAGGTTCAAGCGGTTCTCTTACCTCAGCCTCACAAGTAGCCGGGATTACAGGCATGTGCCACCACGCCCAGATAAGTGTGTATTTTCAGTAGATGGGGTATTTCCATGTTGAACAGGCAGGCCTCCAACTCCTGACCTCAGGTGATCCGTCTGCCTCGGCCACCCAAAGTGCTGGGATAACAGGTGTGAGCCACTGCACCCGGCCGTTGTTTTTCAGAAACAGGCTCTCCGTCTGTCCTCCAGGCTGGAGTGCAGTGGTGCGATCATAGCAGCCTTGAATTCCTGGGCTCAAACAATGCTCCTGCCTCAGCCTCTGGAGTAGCTGGGACTACATAAAGGCTCAAGCTGCTATGCCTAGCTATTTATTTTTGTAGAGATGGAGTCTTGCTCTGTTGCCCAGGCTGCTCTCAAACTACTGGAGTTGAGTGATCTTCCCTTAGCTTCCCAAAGTGCTGAAATTACAGGTGTAAGCTACCATGCCTGGCCTGAAAAAGGTTTTTTTGAGATGGGAGTCTTGTTCTGTCACCCAGGCTGGAGTGCACAATGGCTGACCTTCACTTACTGCAACCTCTGTCCCTTGGGTTCAAGCAATTCTCCTGCCTCAATCTCCAGAGCAGCTGAGATTATAGGCGCACGCCACCATGCCTGGCTAATTTTTTGTACTTTTGTTTGTTTTTGAGATGGAGTCTCTCTCTGTCACCCAGGCTGGAATGCAGTGGCGTCATCTCAGCTCACTGCAACCTCCACCTCCTAGGTTCAAGCGATTCTTCTGCCTCAGCCTCCCGAGTAGCTGAGACTACAGGGACATGCCACCACACCCAGTTAATTTTTGTATTCTTAGTAGAGATGGGGTTTCACCATGTTGGCAGGCTGGTCTTGAACTCCTGACCTCATGATCCGCCTGCCTCGGCCTCCCAAAGTGCTAGGATTACAGGCGTGAGCCATCACGCCCAGACCTGAAAAAGCTTTTAAACTAAAGAGAGCTGGTGATTGCACAACATTGTGAATACACTAAACACGGCTGAATTGCACATTTAAAAATGCTTAATTGTATGTAATGTGAATGTTACCTCAATAAAAGAAAATGTTGGGCTATAATTTATTGGTTCATTTATACAAATACTTGAGAACCTATCACATGCCAGGCACACTCCTAGTACACAGATTAAGGTGACAGAAAAACACTCTCTAAAGGCCGGCATGGGGGTTCACGCCTGTAATCCCAGCACTTTGGGAGGCCAAGGCGGGCAGAGCATTGGAGGTCAGGAGTTCAAGACTAGCCTGGCCAACATGGTGAAACCCTGCCTCTACTAAAAAAAAAAAAAAAAATACAAAAATTAGCCCAGCGTGGTGGTGCACACCTATAATCCCAGCTACTCAGGAGGCTGAGACATGAGAATCAAACCTGGGTCGCAGAGGTTGCAGTGAGCCAAGATCGCACTACTGCACTCCAGCCTGGGCATCAGAACAAGACTTCATCTCAGAAAAAAAAAAGAAAAGAAAAAGGAAAAGCATTCTCTGTTACGGAGAGAAAAACAAGGCAAGTGACCAGAGCAACAGCATGGGCTGTTTTAATTAGGGTGTTCAGGGAAGGCCGCTTTGAAGAGGTAAAATGTGAACAGAGACCTGAATAAATCGAAGGTGGTGCGTTTTTGTTGTTGTTGTTGTTGTTTCCTTGCTTGCTTGCTTGAGAGAGTCTGTCACCCAGGCTGGAGTGCAGTGGCGTAATCTCGGCTCACTGCAACCTCCACCTCCTGTATTCTTCTGCCTCATACCACCTCTCATGCCACCACCTCGACCCTAAAAAGTCAACTTAGGTCTAAGAACAAAGCCTCCCAAGTTGCTGGAACTACAGGCACGTGTCATCACACCCAGCTAATTTTTTTTTTTTTTTTTAAGCAGAGACGGGGTTTTACCATGCTGGCCAGGCTGGTCTCGAACTCCTGACCTCAAGGGATCCACCCATCTCAGCCACCTAAAGTGCTGGAATTACAGGCATGAGCCACCATGCCCAGCGCAAATTAAAGAATATTATTATTGCTAAATGACAGGAAAAAAGTGCTAAAATATGAATTTAAATATACAAAAATTCATCATATGCTAAAACTGCTTTATTTTAAAAAGGGGAGTTATCTAAATATAGATGTTCCTCTTGTGCAAATACATTGTGATTCTGGTTTCTAGACATTTTACCCTTTTTATAAATAATTTATTTGCAGTCCAATAATGTCCTGCTCCCACCGGTATTTCTTCCAGGGCTAGGCCATACTTCCAGGACAGCCTGTCATCCACCTTGCTAATAAGTCATTCCCTTTATGAAATCACTCAGGAAAGGAAAGGGGAAGATAAATGATCACCTCTGAAATATTAGGTTCTTATATTCTCTCACATACTCAGATGTTTCTTGTTCTTTTGAGACAGGGTCTCACCGAGTCACCCAGGCTGAAGTGCAGTAACACAATAACAGCTCACTGCAGCCCTGACCTGGGCTCAAGTAATCCTCCCATATCAACCTCCTGAGTAGCTAGATGGGACTACAGGACCACGCCACCATGCTAGCTAATTTTTAAATTTTTTTGTAGAGACAAAGTCTTGTAACACTGTGTAGACCACGTTGGTTTAGAACTCGTGAGTTCCAGCAATCCCCTTGCCTCATCCTCTCAAAGTGCTGGGACTACAGGTGTGAGCCACCACACCTGGCACAGGCTCTTTTCTTTTTTTTTTTTTTTTTTTTAGACACATTTTCGCTCTTGTTACCCAGGCTGGAGTACAATGGTGTGATCTTGGCTCACCACAACCTCTGCCTCCCAAGTTCAAGCGATTCTCCTGCCTCAGCCTCCCAAGTAGCTGGAATTACAGGCATGTACCACCACACCTGGCTAATTTTGTATTTTTAGGTGAGATGGGGGTTTCACTATGTTGGTGAGGCTGGTCTTGAACTCATGACCTCAGGTGATCCTCCCACCTCGGCCTCCCAAAGTGCTGGGATTACAGGGGTGAGCCTTCGCGCCTGGCCCAGGCACACTTTTAAGTCTCACAATTACTTTTTTTATTATGGTAAAATATACATAACAAAATTTGCCATTGTAATCTACAGCCCAGTGGTATTAAATATTCATAATGTTGTACGCCCGTCACCACCATCCATCTCCAGAACTCTACAGTGACCTTTGCATAGATGAGAAGAGTGTGGTTCAGAAAGGAAGAGTAATTTAGCAGCACAGTTAGCTGAAGGACAGACCAGAATTCAGATCTGATTCTTCCCATACATAAGCTGCTCTCATTTTTACTGTGCACCTTAGGCCAGGCTGTGGAAATACAAAGAATGAAGTGACCCAACCCTTGAGAGGCTTGTTGTCTCAACACTAGAGACCCATCTGAGACGTACAGAAACATCCGTCAACTTGGAGGAGGCAGGGAGGGCTCCAGGGACAGAAGGCCCTTGCTCTCATACCACCGCCTCCACCCTACAAGAGCCAACTTAGGTCTAAGAACAAAGAAATCTACCCTCTGTCAGCCCAAGGACCTGACCTAGTGGCCTCAGTATGCGGCTGCATTACATGATTCACGGCCCTTCCAGGAGCAGGTACAGATGGCCATGGAACAAGCCCCTGCACCTCTGCTCAGCCACCACTGATCCTTCCTGGTTGCATGCTCAAAACCTTGACAGGGGTTCTCGAAAAGCCAAACATCTTTCCCTGCGAAAGTGGAGAGGGCTTCCAGGACTTTAACTCATATTTCCTCAGGCAATCTGTAGTGACCATTAAATTCAAGATGAATAGGTGCTAGGCTGTAACCATTATGCTCTCTACAGAGTGACCAGGCCTTGGGGACTTGTTCATCACTAACAAGCTCAGGTTTGTAAGACCCTGTAAAGACATAATGACTAAATACTATCATTATTACTGGACTACCAGTTTAAATGTAAATTAAGGGAGAAAGGGGGAAGAAAACACATTAACAAATCAGGTTAGGGACTGCTACTCAGCAAGCTGTAAGCAGCATCTGAGCCACCGTAAAGAACCTTCCAACTGAGTATGTCAAAGGAGCTTGAATGCAAGGGAGCTGCTGTACAGAAAGGAACTTGCGGCAGAGATGGAATTGAGTGCTGCCTAGAATCATCAGCCATACAGGCCAAAGAGATGTTGCACCAAAGGGAAAGGCTACATGAAAAATATACAGTTTTTTTTTAAAGCACTCTATAGCAGCCAGGTGCGGTGGCTCACACCTGTAATCCCAACACTTTGGGAGGCCGAGGAGGACGGATCACCCGAGGTCAGGAGTTCCAGACCAGCCTGGCTAACATAGTGAAACCCTGTCTCTAACAAAAATACAAAAATTAGCTGAGCTTGGTGGCGGGTGCCTGCAATCCTAGCAACTCGGGAGACTGAAGCAGGAGAATCACTTGAACCCGGGAGGCGAAGGTTGCAGTGAGCCTAGATCACGCCACTGGCGACAGTACAAGACACCATCTCAAAAAAAAAAAAAAAAAAAAAAAGCACTCTATAGCAGCAAAACTAAAGCCCACTCTGAAAGCAAAACTAAGAAGTTTAGAATCTGAAGAAAATCTAAAACCGCTTTGTAATTCAGCTGTGGTGAAACCATGAACCCTGGGGTCCAACAGGCCTGTTGCTCTTCCTTTTCCTCATCTGTAAAATGGGGAGAATTCCTCCCTCAGAAGTTAGGCTGTCACAAAGGCAGCACCCAGAGATGGTCAGGTCCCTTTTTCTGTGCCCTCTCCCCTGAAAGACAGCCACAGGAGAACCAAGGCTTCTCCTCCTGCTGCTAGCTTCCCTACAAGTTACCTCATTGGGAAACGCCTCCTCCTAACCCAGGTCCCAACTGCACAGCGCCTCCACGATGCACCAGCGCCTCTGTTCCACTGTCGTGGCACCTACCATGTGGTGCCATAACCAGATTATTTTTCTGGCTCATCCATCACATGGAAGCTCTTTGAAGACAGTGATCAGACCGCATCCTACCTGACGTTTTAAGCTTTAGCAACTAGCATAGCCCCTGGCACTTAGAAAGTTCTCAAAAAAAATATATGGGTGATTCAATAATTCTCAATTAACCCTAGTTGAAATTAGAAGCCAAGCATAAGCTGGGCGCAGTGTCTCACGCCTGTAATCCCAGCACTTTGGGAGACCGAGGCGGACGGATCACCCGAGGTCAGGAGTTCCAGACCAGCCTGGCTAACATAGTGAAACCCCATCTCTACTAAAATTACAAAAATTAGCCAGGCAAGGCAGTGGATACCTGTAATCCCAGCTACTCGGGAGGCTGAGGCTAAGGCAGGATAATTGCTTGAACCCGCGAGGCAGAGATTGCACTGAGCTGAGATAGTGCCATTGCACTCCAGCCTGGGCGACAAGAGCGAAACTCCAACTCAAAAAAAAAAAGCCAAGCATCTTCGCAGTAGCAAATGTTAGAAACATGAAAAATGCAGGGAAAAACCTACCCTGGGTGAATAGCCCTTGCTTTGCCATTATTTGTCTTGGGAGAGTTACTTACCCTAACACTCAAAGCCTCGGCTGCCTCCCACATCAAATGAGAGGCCCTAGCCAGAAAATGTCTGTGGTCCCTAACTAACAAAACCTGATATTTACACTGTAAGATCTTAATATTCTTCCTCTATTACATCTCAATCCTCTATTAATGAAAATCAACATCTGCACAATGCTCTCCCATCCATCTCACTCAGAATAAGCAAGTGACATCCTGGTGCCAGTAGGTCCATTTTATAGACGGTGAAATCAATTCGTGGGGTCAAGCAGCCTGCCCAAGGTCATTCTACCATTAAATGCAGAGGGTAGGCTGGAATTCAGATCCTCAAAGCTGGTACCCTCCACCATGCCACACTTCTCTAGCTGTGGGGTTGACAGCTCCAGGGATACACAGTGAGATTCCAGAAACACAATGCATCTTTTGGAGAATCAACAGTTTTAAAAGATTTAGGAGCCGGGCGCGGTGGCTCAAGCCCGTAATCCCAGCACTTTGGGAGGCCGAGGCGGGTGGATCACGAGGTCAAGAGATCGAGACCATCCTAGTCAACATGGTGAAACCCCGTCTCTACTAAAAATACAAAAAAAAACACATTATCTGGGCATGGTGGCGCATGCCTGTAATCCCAGCTACTCAGGAGGTTGAGGCAGGAGAATTGCCTGAACCCAGGAGGTGGAGGTTGCGGTGAGCCGAGATCGCGCCATTGCACTCCAGCCTGGGTAACAAGAGCGAAACTCCGTCTCAAAAAAAAAAAAAAAAAAAAAAGATTTAGGGAACAAGGTAAGTTTATATTAAAACAATCAGGCAGATGACTGAGTACAATGTAACATTCACATTAAACTTTAAGATAAACTTAATGGGCTTATCACCTCCCCCACCCCCAACTAAGGAGAAAGTCACACAGAAAAGCCTCTGAAACCTAAACTCTTAATTTATCCCATAATAAGGTTTCAAAGAGCGGGTTTAATTTCCAGCATAAAGTTATAATTTCCGGGTATTACTGGACATGAAAGAGCTCAAGAGAACTAGTTTTCCTGTGCTTCCAGCTTTTAAGTCATTAAAAGCATCCAAGAAAAGTACACTGTCAAATGAAAGTTGTTCCACCAAACAACCCTCTAGATGCAACAAATCCTAGAGCTAAGCAATGTCAGAACAGGAGAAGGGAAGCCTGGCCTCCAGGAGCACACAGCTAAGGGAGGCAGCCAGAAGGGACACCCAACTGCCAACACACATTCCAAACACATGGAACCACCGTGGGCATCTGTCTCATCCCTCCTGTCTCCCAGCCTGCAGAATCTGGACACAAACACTGACCAAGAGCTTACCATGTGCCCAGCCCTTGAGGGAAGGAGGGAAGGCCTAACAGGCACCTCATTGCCTTGTGTATGCAGGCCCCCTGACGGGCATTAACCTTCCAGAACACAACATGAATCTCGAAAAACCTTCATTACAATTATCATGACTCCTGGAGACTCACATTTCACCACTTTGATGCTACTGTTGCCTTACAGATTCTATTACCTTAGTTGGTTAATCAATTTAGCTTTTCTCTCCACTTAAAGAAATCAAGTTTCTAATACACACGCTTTTGGGTTCTGTCACAGAATCAGTGTGTTTCAACTGGAGAGAAAACCAGAATGTCAAAGCAGCAGATCCTCATCTTTCTTGACAGAATGGCCTCAGGAGAAGTTACCTTCTAGCCTCCATTTAAAAAAAAAATTTTTTTTAATGCTTTAAATCAGCATGGAACAAATCTTAGAAAAAAAGTAAATCATGAAATGAAATGTAGGGCCCCAATTTTTTAGTTCTTGAGAATTAAGATGACTTAGGTCATTTAAGCATGCATGACCGAGGAGTAGGTTGGGAGAACTTTTTTTTAAATTTTACTTCAGAGCCAGGGCACGGTGCCGTGGCTTACGCCTGTAATCCCAACACTTTAGTAGGTTAAGATGGGTGGATTACCTGAGGTTGGGAATTCGAGACCAGCCTCGCCAACATAGTGAAACCCGCTCTCTACTAAAAATATAAAAATTAGCCAGGCATGGGGCAGGCACCTGAAGTCCCAGCTACTCAGGAGGCTAAGGCATGAGAATCACTTGAGCCCTGGTGGCAGAGGCTGCAGTGAGCCAAGACTGTGCCACTGCACTCCAGCCTGGGCAACAGAGCGAGACTCCATTTAAAAAAATACATAGGCCAGGCATGGTGGCCCACACCTGTAATCCCAGAACTTTGGGAGGCTAAAGTGGGTGGATTATCTGAGGTCAGGAGTTCAAGACCAGCCTGGCCAACATGGCAAAACCCCATCTCTACTAAAAAATACAAAAATTAGCTGGGTGTGGTGGTACGCGCCTATGATCCCAGCTACTCAGGAGGCTGAGGCAGAAGAATCGCCTGAATCCAGAAGGTGAAGGCTGCAGTGAGCCGAGTTTGTGCCACTGCACTTCAGTCTGGGTGAGAGAGTGAAACTCTGTCTCAAAAAAAAAAAAAAACAAAAAACAACACAAAGGCCAGGCGCAGTGGCTCATGCCTATAATCCCAGCACTTTAGGAGGCCAAAGCAGGCAGATCACCTGACGTCAGGAGTTCAAGACCAGGCTGACCAACATGGAGAAACCCCACCTCCACTAAAAATACAAAATTAGCTGGGCATAGTGGGACATCCCTGTAATACCAGCTACTGGGGAGGCTGAGGCAAGAGAATAGCTTGAACCTGGGAGGTGGAGGTTATGGTGAGCTGAGATTGCGCCACTGTATTCCAGCCTAAGCAACAGAGCAAGAATCTGTCTCAAAAAAATAAATAAAAAATAGCCATGCGTAGTGGCGGACACCTGCAATCCCAGCTACTTGGGAGGCTGAGGTGGGAGAATCATTTGAACCCTGGAGGTGGACGTTGCAATGAGCTGAGATCGGGCCACTGCACTCCAACCCGGACCACAAAGTGAGACCTTGTTTCAAAACAATAAATAAAATAAAATAAGTTTCTTTTACAGCCAGGGGGTCTCACTGTGTTACCCAGACTACAGCGATCCTCCCACCTCATCCTCTGGGGTAGCTGGGACCCCAGGTGGACATGCCAGGCTAGGAAGGGGCTTTTTAACATTTATATCCCTCCCCTACCACTTTTGGCTTTCTACCTACAAGGAAAGATGGTAGGGACAGCAAAGTGGTGCCACCCAGGTTAGGGCCCATCGCTCTGTTCCCCTCCACAGACCATGCCCTTCACAGTACAGTATGCCTGACCCACATGAGCTCCCAGTCACAAAAGGCCCGGGCAAGAGCCAAAGGCCAGCACATGCAATGTCCTAACTGGAAACCCAGTGACCAGCAGCACAGCTGGCACTGCACTACTGGCAAGGAATGACAGGAAGGCAAGCTGGCGGATCCCATCTCAGCAAAACAAGTGGGAGGGGACCCTGTAAGAGGGCTCAGATGGCCCCTACACCAGAGCTTTCCTAACACTGGGCCTCAACTCAACGCCGCTTACCAGAAGACTTACCCGACTACCTCAGCAAACCAAGAGCTTTCTCTTTCCCTACGGTGAATTCCCACCATACTTCCAGAATTCTGCACAATCCACTCACTCATTTCATCCTACATTTGGACTTTCTGGTTTCTTCCTGGTGAGAGAAACTATTCTCTGCCAAGTGGTTAGCACCCTGAGAGCAGGATGGTGGATTTTTATTTTTCCTTATCCTTCCTGCCACAAGCTCCCGTCTGGGTGTGTCTCAGTTAAGTATCTGTTGATTTCTGGCATGTCCCCTCACTGTGCACAGGGGCCAAGATGCCCTATATCCCTGCAGATCACAGGCTAACAGACGGTGCTATGTCGCACTCTTCCCAGCATCGTAACCAGAACATTATGAGAACTCAGAGCACATTAACTGAACATTAATTAAATGAGAAAAAGACTCCCAAGTCCCAATTAATGAGCCACTTAAGGAATACAGGATATAGCATCGATTCCAACCTGATTCCTGCAGTTGACAGAAACCAACAGGCATCAGCATTTATGACATCCCACTACCTGCCAGCCTGCTCCCAGTCATCTGCACAGGCCGACAATAAGCTTCACCCAAAAAAAAAAAAAAAAAGGTATTATGCTTAATAGCAAACACTTTGCCTTCTTCTCCTTAGGGTGGTCTGTCTCCCCACACCCTTTCCTGGAATAGTGTTGTGCAGAATTTACACAGTCAATAAAAGCTTTCTAAAATGAGAAAGCCGTTTTGCATTTTTAATTATGAACAATAAAATTTACACAAGCACACATAACATTTTCATGTATTTTTTTCTTTTCTGTTTAAAATTGCATTTTCTTCTATTTCCATTCACTTCTTTGAGACCCAAAGCCTGCTGCGGTGGTGCCAACCTCATGGCACCTATCCCCTGTACCTCTCTGGGGCGTCTGGGCCTCCTTCCCTCTGGCTTCATCCCTCCTGCTCAAAGCAAGTCTAAGCGTCATCTCCACAATCAGGCCTCGGCTGCCTCTCTCTGGTAGCCTTCCAAATCCTCCAGCCTCACCTCCTTCTTTCTCCCTCTTCCCAGTTTATCTGTATCTGATGTCAGTTATTATGACTCTTCCATCCAAAAAAGGACACCAAGTGATTTTTCTTCCTCCACGAACACTTGCAAAGCAGCAGCAAGGGGTCCTGATTCCGTGGAGTGGACCCTGAGGGTGTGGGCCATGAGACATCACCTCTGCTAAGTTAACAGTTCTTTAAACTGACCACTGCAAGGAAATTGAGCTATTGCATAATACTCGATAGGTTAGATCACTTGCTATATGAAGATGAGAAAATAGAGTTGGGCAAATTTAACGCAATTTCCTTTGTTTGCCTGAGCTAGCTCAGACTTGCAAGGCCGCGGTGGCAGTTTTCTTTTTCTTGAAGCACAGCTTTAACATCGTAAAGAAGGATTTTAAGAGAGTGATCAATCATCCTCATCTGTCCTGACAATATCACTAGCATATGTATTCTGACAGTACCCCAGAACGGTCCTTCTTGAGTTGCACAGTGAAAAATTAAAGGGATTCTTGCAGGAGTATTGAGAATCAGAATCCGCAACGCAGGCTCAGATGTCTCAGTTAAATGAAAGACTTTCTTCAAGGCACAAACAAGAGTAGGAATATTTTGATGGTATAACAGAAACAACGGGCCAGTGTTACTGCCTGTTTCCAATGAAATGTCTTTACAGCCTTCTCCGAGTGAAGCCATCTTATTAATTCCAAAAGAAAGGATAGCATCCAAGGAAAATAATTGGTCTTCTTTCCCCTCGCAGAGAAATTCACATGAATGTCTCCAAAAAAAAAAAAAAAAAAAAGCTGGAATTCTCCCTGGCCAGCTCTGTCTCCTTTCCGGGCTTCTGCAGTGACAGCTGGAACAGATGGCGTCTGGGCGAGAACACCTTACATCTTAACCCTTATCCTTGATAAGGTCTGATTTTCACCAGCGAGGCTGGAATCCAAGGTCTGGCAGGGTTTCCGTCATGAGCACCCACTCACAGGACTGCCAGTCCCATATGATATTTTCCAGTTTGCACACTGGTAAGGCTTATCTTGTTTTGGCCAAAGAATTTTCATCTTTAGACTAACTCTTAACATTTACCTTGTCACATCTCGGTGAAAAGGTAAACATTTTCTCTCATTTGAGAAAAGGATGCTGTACACGACTGTCAGACATCCTACATACGATGCAGTCTTTTCATAGGCCATTTTCAAAGACGTGAGAGACATGAGAAGCTCTTAGGACGAACTGATGGTCCACCTGGCCATTCCCTACAGTAAGAATTTTATAGACACATACAGGATAACGGCAAACAACATTTCCAAACGCTCCGGCAGTGTGTAGCAGCAAATGCTAGAAAAAAAAAAATAAATAATGGCTCCTCTTCAGTTGTATGCTGTGAATGTAAATTAAGCCGCTACAACGCTCGACATAACCTTTCTGACGCCACAAAAATGAATGAATTATATCCATACACACACAGACACACACCACGCATCACGCAGCACAGCTCATTCTGAAAACTGATTCTGAGCTTAATTCGAAAAACCTGAAATACAACCGGTCCCGTCCACGGCTGGTAATCTGAAGGCTTCTTGGATTTCCAAGCACGTCCACAACACCTCACCCGTTTCCAGTTTCTCACTGTTTCAAATCCAAGGGAGAGAATTTTCCGCACAGAATTCTCTCCTCGGGTCCAAATACCAGACCGACGTCCCCACACGGGGCCGGCGGCGTGGAACCCGCCAGCCCGCCCAGAGCCGCCCGGCGCCGCGGGGAAGACGCAGAGCCGGCGGCCCGGAGCTGCCCGGTGCCCCGGGAGTCGCCGGCCCTCCGCGGCCGCAGGAAGGGGGTTCGCGCGCTCGGCCCACGCCCGGACCCCCGCGCCGCCCGCCAAGCGGTCGGAGGCGCCTCTGCGGCGGCATGACTCAGGACCAACTTTCCAATAACGCCCGGGCCCCCCCCCAGACGGCCCCGGCCGCGCGCTTGGCCACGCAGCCCCCGAGCCGCCCGCCCCTCCGCGCGAAACCCGCGGCCCCGCGGGGCGCCGGGTCCTGAACGCCAGCCTGGGTCACGACCGTGGCGAGGCCTGCGCGCCCCGTTTCCTGAAAAGCTGCGGGCGCCCCGGTCCCCTCGGGCCCCGAGCCCGGCCTCCGGGACAAAGTTTGCCGAAGTTGAGGCGTCCGGGGGCGGGAGGCAGCCGGGCTGTGGCGCGGGGCCGGGCTGAAGCCGCGCCCCGCACTCGCCGCCGGGACGGGCCGGGCCTGCGCCGCGCCCGGCAGCCCCGAGGCCCCCGGGCCCCGCCGCCGAGGGCGCGGGATGGAGGCGCGGGGGATGGAGGCGCCCGGCCGCGCGCCGAGGCCCCCCCGCCCGCCGCGGACCCTTACCTCGCGGTCCGCTGCCGCTCGGCCGGCTCAGGGGCGCCGGGCGCGTCCACCGCCGCGGTCCGCAGCGTCCTGCTCCCCGGGTTGCCCCATGGCGGGGGGCGGGGAAGAGCCGGCGGCGGCCGCGGCTGCCGCCGGCTGGAAAGTCCCGGCTGGGCTGCAACCCCGGCTCGCGCACGCGGCGGCCGCGCCGCGCTCCCTCGCTCCCTCGCTCCCTCGCGCCCTCACGCAGCCCCGCGCAGGCACTTCCTCTCGCGCGCTGGAAATCCCCGGCGCGCCCGCCGCCCCGCCCCCGCCGCCCGCGCGCGTGGGAGCGGCAGGAGCCCGCGAGCGCCGCCGGCCCCACGCGCCCGCCGGCCCCACGCGCGCGCCCGCGGCCCGTTGCTAAGGGCCCTCGCGCCCGGCGCCCGCCCGCCCGGCCTTAGCAACGGCGGCGCGGCGGAGCGGAGCGGGGCGGGGACGGCTTCGGGCGCCCCCCGCCTCCCTCCCAGCTCTACCGAGTGCCCGCGGGCTTCCTCGCTCCGCGCCGCCCCCGCCGCGCCCCCGAGGCCGCGCGTCCCCGCGGCCCGGCCTCTCTGGGTCAAAAAGCCACGCAGGCCGCGTGGGGGCCGAGAGGGGCCGGCGCCAATCCTCCCCGCGGCCACTTCGCCCGCGCCCCCCACGCCCGCACACGCAGCCCCCGCGTGTACACGCCCGCTTGCCCACCGCCACACGCGACTCTTACACGCACGAGTCCGACATGCGGCCCTGCGCTCACACTCACACTCCCCTCACTCGGACACGGGCACACACACTCGCCATCACCCATGCGCACTCGCGTCCAGCACTCGCCTCCAGCCACGCACCCTCAAGCACACGCAGGTGGGGCTGAGGGTGACTCAGACCATGGGGCCCCTTTCGCGTGCAGAGGGTAGCGCTCCCACATTAGTTTGCTGGCACTTAACTTTCTCCCACCTGGGTACCCTCCCCCACACTGGAGTGGTGTCTTGGTCACGAGAGGACAGGATGGCCAGTTTGCCAAGTGCCCCCAGTGGTCTCGGCGGTCCTGGCTGCCCCTGCACCCCCTACGTCCTCCACCAGGTTGCTGGGGCCTGCGCGTGTCTCCTGAGGCCTCCGCCTTCTGCCCCAGAGGCATCTGTGATGACATCAGTGATTCACACAGTAGGCCAAGGCCCACCAAGGGGGCAACCAGCCTGGCTGGGCCTGGTAAGATGGGAGCGAAGGGAGGGCCTCTTGGAGGCCCTGGGCCCACTGAGTGGTGAGGCCTTCCCTGGAGTTTGCAAGTCAATGGTGAGGAGACAGAAAGGACTTTGCATTTTTCAGCTCTCAAGAAGGCTTATAAAGATCCCCACCCCAGAGCTGAGACCAGCGTGAGCAGTCAAGGCCAGTTTGCCTTCTTGTATTGCTCCAGTGACTCATGTGAGTGGAGACAGGAAGTCCAGCATCTCCCCCTGCAGCTTCCCCCATAGAATGTTCCAGAACCGCAAATAGTCCAACCTGGCTGCTGGAGCCATTCTCTGGCTCCATGAGCCCAACAGGTGCTGGTTCTATAGCCACACTCAGCAGGCCACAGTGGCACCCCCACCTGCGCTACAGGCACACTCTTTTAGAGCTGACAGGCCAGCCTTGGCTGTCCCTCACAGGGACCTCTGGACTCCAGCAGTCTCCCAGGCCCCCTTGGTGGACCCCCCCCTTGGGAGCCCCAGGTGCCCTTTCCCGCCTGTCAGGAGTTGGGATGTTACTGACTGACCTCAGGCTCAGGGTCCCAACCACTTCCCATAGCCCAGGCACCACGGCCTCCCATGTCCCCAGCCCTGCTCAGGCCGCAGTCCTGGCACCCTGGGGCTCACTCCGAACTCCTGCCTTATGCTATGTGTTACCTGGGATCTGGTTTAACTTTGCCAAAATCAGGAAAGACTCCCTTCCCCAGGCTGGACTATTTTTGGTTGTTTTAAAAGAAGCAGGATGGGGACTGGGCGCAGGTGGCTCACGCCTGTAATCTCAGCACTTCGGGATGCCACGGGCAGGCAGGTCACCTGAGGTCAGGAGTTCGAGACCAGCCTGGCCAACCTGACAAAACCCCATCTCTACTAAAAATACAAAAATCAGCCGGGCGTGGTAGAATGTGCCTGTAATCCCAGCTTCTTGGGAGGCTGAGGCATGAGAATCACTTGAACCCAGGAGGCCAAGGTTGCAGTGAGCTGAGGTTGCGCCACTACATTCCAGCCTGGACGACAGAGTCTGTCTTAAAAAAAGAAAGAAAGAAAAAGAAAGGATGATGGTGGCTCATACCTGTGGTCCCAGCGCGTTGGGAGACTGAGGCAGGAGGATCACTTGAGCCCACAAGGTTGAAGCTGCAGTGTGCCATGATGGCACCCCTGCACTCCAGGCTGGTCAATGGAACAAGACTCTGTCTCAAAATAAATATTTTTTAAAAAACGAAGAAAGCAGAGGGTTCAAAGAGCCATGGGAGGGTTTTCTGCGGCTCCTTGCATTCTCCAGCCCAGTAATAGTAAGCAACGTTCAGAATGAAGTCAGGCACAACCAGGCTGAGCCCTCTGCTGGTGAGACTGGCTCCCTCTCCTTCTCTCCCTCCCCTCCTCCTCCTTCCCTCTCTTCCTCCCCTCCTCCTTCTCTTTGGAGCTCCTCTGCTGTGGGGAATCGAAGAGGGACAGGACAAAGATGTTTGCCCCAAACAGGGTTCCGGTGTTCTCGCCCCTGCAGTTAGAGTCGCTGGGCAGCAGTGATGAGCAGGAAGGAGAGCTCTCTCCTCACTTTCCATCAAAGACAGATCTCGGTTCCCTATGGCAACGTCCAACAACAAACGGACACCATCTTTGGACACATGTCTCCCAGGAGTTGATGTAGCGTTACATGTTCTGCTTGCTGCATTGCTGGGAGAAGTGCATGTGACTCACAGACGTGCAGCAGCTCAGAAGGCCAAGGAGGCTTCGGGGCTAGGAAGGGGTTTTCTTAGACCTCTCCCTGAATGTGATGATCTGTGCCTCAGGTGACACCTTCCCACACAAAAGCCATTGGTCCCTGTGGGTCAACTTGGGCTGAAGGGTGCTGGCAAGTTCTCCCACTCAAATGTGCTACACGTGGCCTGGGGCGGGGGGTGGGGAGGCATTTGATGCGCGGCAGAGTCACAGTTTCACTAATTGTTCCCACAAGTGGCTTCTGAACCTTTGAATGCATTTCACACAGCAGCCAGCTGTTCATAACCTGTCTGTGCGCACACACGTAAGAACAGATCATCTCAAACCTGCAACTACTCGGGTATTTTCTGTTCTGTTTATTTTTTAATGCTGGCCATGACCCTCTAAACTTGCTTTTGATTCATGACCTGAAGTTTGAAAACATCATTTTAGACTGAAAGAGCTGCTGAAGATGTCAAGTGGGGGTTCAGGGAGCTGGGGTGGTCATGGCACCAAAATACCTCGCTCTGTTGTGAGTGCACATGGGGCGGCTGGGCTGGGAGGCCCATCTTGTCCTTGAAGTAGACCCCGGCGGACAGAAGAGGACAGAAGGGCAAGCTGCAGGGACCCTTCTCTGACCAGGGATGCCTGGAAACAAATGCAGAGGGAACGGGGCAGGGGGAGGTAAAGAGGGCCTCAGGGTGGGTGTGCAGACCCTCATGGGGGATACTCGAGAGGGAAGGAGAGGGCAATGCTGACAGGGAAGGCGAGAGGCCAGGGTCCCTGGCCACAGAAAACCAGTTCTAGCCATCGAGCTGGCTCACACCTGTAGTCCCAGCACTTTGGGAGGCTGAGGTAGGAGGATCGATTGAGGCCAGGAGTTTGAGACCAGCCTGGGCAACAGGGTAAGACCTCATCTCTACAAATACAAATAAAAATAAGTAATTAGAGGCCAGGCACAATAGTTCACGCCTGTGATCCTAGCGCTTTGGGAGGCCAAGGTGGGCAGATCACTTGAGGTCAGTAGTTTAAAACCAGCCTGGCCAATATGGTGAAACCTCATCTCTACTAAAAATACAAAAAATTTGTCGGGCGTGATGGAGTGCGCCTGTAATCCCAGCTACTTGGAAGGCTGAGGCAGGAGAATCACTTGAACCTGGGAGGCAGAGGTTGCAGTGAGCTGAGATTGTGCCACTGCACTCCAGCTTGGATGACAAGAGCCAGATTCTGTCAAAACCAGTTCCAATTTTCTCTGTGCCACTCAGGGAGATGAAGATATCCTTTTTTTTTTTTTTTTTTTTTTTTTTTGAGATAGGGTCTCACTCTGTCACCCAGGCTGGAGTACAGTGGTGCAATCATAGCTCACTGTAGCCTTGACCTCCCAGGCTCAGGCAGTCCTCCCTCCTCAGCCTTCTGAATAGCTGAAAACACAAGCGTGTGTCACCATGCCCAACTAATTTTTTTCCTGCTATGTTGCCCACGCTGGTCTGGAATTCCTGGGTTCAAACAATCCTCCTGTCTCAGCCTCTCAAAGTGCTAGGATTATAGGCATGAGCCACTGCTCCCAAGCATCCTCATTTTAGGGAGCTCATTCTGGGATTTATATGCACAGATGTGCACACACGCACATACATACACATGCGCATACACACGCACACACACACGCGCACACATCTCTGGCATTTTCCTGAAATCTTTTGGGAGAACATGAATCTTTTTTTTTTCTTTTTTTTTGAGACGAAGTCTCTCTTTGGCACCCAGGCTGGAGTGCAATGGCACCATCTCAGCTCACCGCAACCTCGGCCTCCCAGAGAGAACTTGAATCTTGGATGTGGCTGGCTTCCCACAGGCAGCTTTGCCTGGAGCCCCACGCCCACCTCAACCAACCAACCAACCAACCAACCAACCTTCCTCCCTCCTCCCTCCCTCCCTCCCTGAGACAAAGTCTCGCTCTGTTGTCCAGGCTGGAGTGCAATGGCGTGATCTCGGCTCACTGCATCCTCCGCCTCCCAGGTTCAAGCAATTCTCCTGCCTCAGCCTTCTGAGTAGCTGGGATTACAGCTGCCCATCACAACGCCTGGCTTTTCGTATTTTTGGGTAGAGATGGGGTTTCACCATCTTGGTCAGGCGGACTGCAGGCGATCCACTTGTCTCATCCTCCCAAAGTGCTGGGATTACAGGTGTGAGCCGCCGTACCTGGCTCCACCTCTACTTTTAATGTCTTCTGCAAATAGATCCAATTCCATCCTGCCCCTAAGAAAAAGGCTCTTCTGCTGAAGGCATCATGGGAGACAGGGAAGAGGATTGCGATCAAGCAAAACTCACGAAGCCCACTGTGACCTTCCCTGAAATTTCATTCCGAGGCTGCACGCTCTGTCTCAGTACTGACCTTCTCCCCAACCTGCAGGCTCAGAAGAGCCCCTCTGCGGCCCCCAGCCCCATCCCTAACCCCGAGCAACTCAGCCCCATCCCTCGGTGGCCTGCTGTACTCAGCCAGGAAAGCCAGTGGTTGGCAGACCCTTGGAGGGCCCAACTCATCTCATCTGGCAACATCCAAGGAAGTGAGCCCTGTTCCTCCCTGCACATTAGCAATTGGGGGGGAGGAATTATTGGATCCAAATTAAGTCTCGGATTAATGAACTAAATGTTTGTAAAGTACAGCAATCATCTAATTAGTCAGCATTGCAATACGTAGCCCACCATGAACACAGGCACACATGGTGCCCTCCCTCGTCCCCCAAGGCTGAGGACAAGTCTGCAGGGTCACAGGCTGTGGGAGGGCAGCGACCCCTCCCACCTTCCCTGTGCGCATTCAGTCCAGAGCTGCTTGCTGCGCATGCCCCACCGCCCAGCTCTCCACCAGCACAAAACCAGCTGCCTGCCCGGCCCTTCAACACTTACTTTCTCATGGGTGGAGATGGAGAACAAATCACAAGTGAATCTACAAGAACTACAGAGAAAGCATCAGCAGGAGAGGGAGAGCAGCACCTGGCGGGGAGGCCAGGGAGGGAGGCAGAGGAGGTGCCCTGTGAATGTAGATCTCAGAAAAGGAGGCAGACCCAGGCCACCAGCAGGGAGAGTGCCCAGGAGGGGGGACACCTGGCCAGAGGTTCTGAAGTCAGTGAGCCTCCTCAAGGCCAGTGTGCCTGCAGCCCATGTGCAGGGAGAGAGGCACAGAGGATAGACACAGGGGTGGGGTAGGGGCGTGGGGAGCTGGACATCCGTGGCCTTTTGGGTCCTGACAGGACTTTGATTTTACTCTGAGATGGGTCACCACTGTTATGTTTGATTGACAGCTTGTATTCTATCAAAACTCAGTTTATATTTAATCTTCACTTTCTTCCAGCCAATCAACATCTGTTGAACTTCAGGCAAATTCATGAGAAACCCATGATATCCACCCACAAATGGGCCCCTGGGCTGGCACAGTGTCTTCGTGCCTGGAGCATGAAGGACACCACAGGACAAGCCCCCAGCTCTTCTTGCCAAGAGGTCCCCCCAAAAATAATGATGATGAGCTCCCTAGGAAAAATGAACCAGTGAAGAATCACTAGAGCAGGAGACTTCTCCTCCAGAAATCGCAAAAGCAGAACTCAACTCATGACTAACCGTACGCTCTTAGGAAGGCGCTCTGTACGTCCTGGCCCTGGGTTTCCCCTTTTGTAGAGCGGAAACAAGTCGGCCTGCCCTACCCCAAGGGAGCTTCGAGAAGGCAGCCAGTGCTGGTGAGGACCACGAGGCCAGCATGTCCCTGGGGGGTGCCACCATAACCCAAAAGAGAGGCACAGGGCAATCTTTTGGAAGCTGTCACTGTGATACTGTGATAGGATCCGTCATCTTTCCTCAGTGTGTGAAGGATGGGTTTCACTCGGTTCCACGACCAATTGCCATGGGTAAAAATTTTACCTGCCCTCGGCCGGGCGTGGTGTCTCATGCCTGTAATCCCAGCACTTTGGGAGGCCAAGGCAGGAGGATCACTTGAGCCCAGGAGTTCAGGACCAGCATGGGCAATGTAGCAAAACCCCATCTCTACCAAAAAATTTTAAAATTAGCTGGGTGTGGTAGTCCCAGCTACTTGGGAGGCTACAAAGGGAGGATCGCTTGAGCCTGGAAGTTGGAGGCTGCAGTGAGTTAAGCTCGCACCACTGCACTCCAGTCTGGGTGGCAGAGTGAGACTGTGTCTCTAAATAAATAAATATGATCATGGGTCAACTCACAAGCGCCCCTGAACTGTCCTGAGCAGAGAATGCCAGGCCTCCTCTCACCACCCAGTTCTCTGCAGAGGCTTTGGTCCTCCTGTCTGATTCCCTGTCCCCAGGGCTGCCCGCGGCCTGGGCAGGGTGGAGACCATGCCCACTCTCCCTGGCAGAGAGCCCTGGGCAGCCCTCAGAACATTCCACTAAGTGAATGAATGAAGGAGGGAACGAGAGCGTGGGCCGCCCGTCCCGAGTCCTACCTATCCTGTCCAGACCTCCCATCTCGCTGTCAGGCTTCACAGTGAGTAACTGCCCACAAAGGGCCGTGGCCTGAGCTGGGCTCAGAGCGGGGGCTGGCTCTCGCATGTCCACACTGAAGAGGCTTATGGTAAGGCCATCTGTCTGGATGAGTCTGAGGAACCTGTCTTGAATTCCCATTGTCATAATAAGCAAGATGCCTTTATTTAATACGTGAATTTGAAGCACATTTGCGGGGCTGAAGATTGGAGTCTGGCCGAGGACCATGGCTCACGCCTGTAATCACGGCACTTTGAGAGGCCAAGGCAGGAGGATCACTGGAGTCCTCGTGTTTGAGACCAGCTTGGGCAACATAATAAGACTCTGTCTTTATAAAATATCCAAAAAAAAATAGCTGGGCATGGTGGTGTGTGCCTGTAGTCCCAGCTACTCAGGAGGCTGAGGTGGGAGGATCACTTGAGCCCAGAAGGTCAAGTCTGCAGTAGACCAAGACTGCACCACTGCACAGTAGCCTGGGTGCACAGAGAACCTGCCTCAAAACAGAAAAAGAAAGAAAAAGAAAAAGACTGAGGGTCTTTGGCCACCCCCTGGCCTTACCAAGTGCAAACATGGGAGAAACTCAAGGCCAAACCTCCACCAAGTCCAGGCCTCAAGAACCTGGCTAAAAAAAGGGGTGTGTGTGTGTTTGTGTGTGTGTGTGTGTTTGTGTGTGTGTGTATGTGTGTGTGTATCTCTCTCTCTCTCTCTCTCTCTCTCTCACTCTATCTCTCTCTATCTGCCTGGGATTACAGGTGCCTCTGTAATCTCTGTCTCTCTGTCTCTCGCTATCTCTCTCTCTCCTTTGACCACCAGCGGTGGCTCATGCCTATAATTCCAGCAATTTGGAAGGCCAAAGCAGGAGGATCACTTGAGCCCAAGAGTTCAAGGCCAGCTTGGACAACATAGTGAGACCCCATCTCTATAAAAAAATTAAAAATTAGCCAGGCATGGTGGCATGTGCCTGTGGCCCCAGCTACTCAGGAGGCCAAGGTGGGAAGATCGCTTGAGCCTGGGAGATCGAAGCTCTAGTGAGCCATGATTGAGCCACTGCATTCCAGCCTGGACGACAGAGCAAGACCCTGTCCCCTGCCCCCACCCCAGAAAAGAATCCACTCTCAACCCCTGCTGTTGTGTGTCTCTGGGAGTTGTTGCAGTGACCAACTGTGACTTTGTTCTTCTCACCCAGCTTATGTGTGGGGCAGCCCAACTGTATTTGTGTCTTATTCACCTGAAGCATGAACTCTAACTAATAAATCCAACTACAAGTAGAATTTCCACACTCGGGGGTGCTGTAAGGCCTCGAGAGGTCATGGAGGGCTGAGCTGGGTGAGAGCAAAGAAGGAATCCAGTCCACCCGTCCTCCCTGGAGCTGGGTCCACGCAAGCAGCTCCCCAGGAAGGCGGCTCTTCTGGGGCAGGGTGGGGTGGAGCTTCCCATCTGAAGGCAAAATAAAGGGATCTAATGAGCCCCATAACTGCCAGGTCCCTTCTGTTCTCTGTCTTGGGCTGCAAGAATTTAAAAAATCAGTGGATTCACAAATTCGGGGTCACATTGCATCTCTGTGGTTAATCAATTGTTTTAAGACATTAAATCCCATCAGTGATTGCACTTAGGTGATTTTCCATAACAACCAAGTTTGGTTTGAATTTCCCTCTTCTCTTCTCTTCATTCTTTCTTCCTTTCTTTCCCTTTCTTTGTTTCTTTCTCTTTCTTTCTTTCTCTTCCACCCTCCCTCCTTTCCTTTCCTTTCCCTTCCTTCCCTCCCTCCCTCCCCCCCTCCCTCCCTACTTTCTTTCTTTCTTTCTTTCTTTCTTTCTTTCTTTCTTTCTTTCTTTCTTTCGGGGCCTCACTCTGTCACTCAGGCTGGTGTACAGTGGTGTAATCATGGCTCACTGCAGCCTCAACCCCTCAACCTCCTAGGCTCAGGCAATCCTCCCATCTCAGCCTCTTTAGTAGCTGAGACTACAGGCACGTGCCACCACATCTGGCTAATTTTTATATTTTTTTGTAGAGATGGGGTTTTACTATGTTGCCCAGGCTGGTCTCGAACTCCTGGGCTCAAGCAGTCTGCCCACCTCGGCCTCCCAGAATGCTAGGATTATAGGCGTGAGCCACTGCACCCAGCTTCCTCTACTATTTTCTAAAGGTACACAAATCCACCCACATCATGGGAGCATTCACCATTGAAATGACAGTGTAAGAGCTTCTTTAAGCGCTCTCTCTGGATAGCAAGATATGGAAATAACCCTGCTTCACCAGTTTAACAAGAGTTTGCTGAATACCAGCTATCCCGAAAGCTGAGGTCTCCTTCTAAAAGTGTGGGGAGCCTGAGGCCATGATTAAACTGGCCCAGAGCTGCAGCGGGCACCCCTCACCCAGGCTCTCCGACCCTGTGGGCCCTGGCCCCGGTGTTATGGGCTCATTCCTATACCTCTGGGGTGACACACATCCCCTCCTTGGCACCAGCCCATTTAAGAGTCAGTCACCAGGGCTCTCGGGAGGCCACCCCATGAAGTTGTGCCAGAGCACTCAGGATGGAGCCTGGAGTTGCTGTCCTGATGGCTTGGTCACAGGAAATGGCCTTTCCTCCCTTGCTGTTTCTTTTTGAGTATGTGGCAAACTAAAAAATTTCCCTGCAGATGGTTAAGGAACCAAAATCGGACGCTCTAACTTTGGTTTGGGGATTTTGCTCTTCGACTGGGGCACCTCATTCTGCAACTACAAATGCCGGAACTGTGCAGCCAGTACCCCAGAACAAATGCTTTTCTAAGCAGCCACGTCCAGGTCACCCCCAGAAAGGATGACATTTGTCCCCGGGCCTCCTCCTGCCTCGGTCCTCCCTGGGGAAATGATTTGAATACGTGTGGGCTGTCTCAGGTTCCCAGGGCAGCTAGGAAGTGGAACTGGGATGGCTTCTTCCTAGCGTTCACTTCGTAGATGTGACAGCTCCTGATTCCCAAAAGAAAAGTTAGAACAGGATTAAAGAAGCTGGGCGAGGTGGCTCACACCTATAATCCCAGCACTTTGGGAGGCCAAGGCGGGTGGATCACTTGAAGTCAGGAGTTCAAGACCAGCCTGGCCAACATAGTGAAATCCCGTCTCTACTAAAAATGCAAAAATTAGCCAGGCACGGTGGCAGACACCTGTAATCCCAGCTACCTGGGAGGCTGAGGCAGGAGAATCACTTGAATCTCAGAGGTGGAATTTGCAGTGAGCCGAGATTGTGCCACTGTACTCCAGCCTGGGCAACAGAGTGAGACACTGTCTCAGAAAAAAGAGAAGGATAGGATTAAAGAAAAACTCCTCAGGAATTAAAGAAAAACTCTCCAGTTTGTCCAGAGCCTGCATTTCATTTTTTCCCTCCATTCTTCTTCCTTTTCTTTTTTTTTTTTTTTTAAATAAAGATGGGGTTTCACCATGTTGGTCAGGCTGGTCTTGAACTCCCGACCTCAGGTGATCTGCCCGCCTTGGCCTCCAAAGTGCTTGGATTACAGGTGTGAGCCACCATGCCCGGGCCTCTCCATTCTTAAGGATGAATAAGAATCGACCTTGCTCCAGGACCCATCAAGAGTACCGTCTGCTGTGCATCTTTGAAATATTCGTTTGTTCACTCTGTCGCTAGACAGTTGAACAGGATTTTTTTCTGAGCCTGTTAAACTGTAAGCCCTGCAAGCCACCCAGCAGGGTAGAGGGTCTTTCATTGCAGCTGCCCTCCTGTAAGCCCCACATAATGGGAGCCAGTGGCCACCCTTCCTCCCTGATCTTTAACTTCACCCCACCCAGGCTTCAGGATCCTCTCTGTGGACTCTGACAAAGGGCAGCCATGAATCTGTTGACACTGTTTTCAGAACTGTGAGTTGTGGGTTTTTTTGCCCTTGAATGAGAGTCCAGATGCCAGGGGTAGTCAAAGGACCTGAAATCCTAAAAATGCAATCAAATCTCTGATATTTGTCCATATTAAAAAAAAAAAAAAAAAATTCAGCCTGGCGGGGCATGGTGGCTCACACCTGTAATCCCAGCACTTTGGGAGGCTGAGGCAGGTGGATCACTTGAGGTCAGGAGTTCAAGACCAGCTTGGCCAACATGGTGAAACCCCGTCTCTACTAAAAATACAAAAATTAGCCAGGATGGCAGTGTGTGCCTGTAATCCCAGCTATTCAGGAGGCTGAGGCAGGAGAATCGCTTGAACCCAGGAGGCGGAGGTTGCAGTGAGCCAAAATTGTGCCACTGCACTCCAGCTTGGGCAACAGAGTGAAACTCTGTCTAAAAAAAAACAACAAAAAAATCCATTCACTCACCATGCCACTGGGCATGCAAAGAGGCACCTGCTCTTCTGGAAGTTTCTCTCCTAGATGCTCTGGTGGAAAGGAGGCTAGAGGGGCAGAATGGTTTGCTAGATAGAAAAAAGTACATCTGGTTACAGACATGGAGGTCCTGATGGGCCAGGGCTCTAGCTGACATTCATGACTGCAGCTGTGGGCCAGGCACTGTGAGAGGCTCCCGGGTGGAAAGAGAAATGAGCCCGACAGGACAGACAGCCGCACAGGAAGGCAGCAGCCCACCCATGGGGGAACAGAGGGCTGGGGGTCACACATGGCATCCAGGGCCTCAGGAACCCCTCCCTGTTTGCGTCCTTGGGTGACAAGAGATGGATGTGCAGGCGCCATGGCTAAATGAGACTAAAGCCCAGTGGCTTAAACAACAACCACCTTTTCTTCATCTCCAGACTTCTGGGGGTCGGGAACTCGGGTCAGGCTTAGCTGGGTAGGGTCTGCCCAGTGGTCGCAGTGGGACGAAGGCTGGAGTTGGCGAGTGTGGGGCAGGCCGGGCAGGGCATCTGCTCACAGGGGTGCCCCAGGGCTCCTCACAGCAGCAGGCTGTCTGGCGGCTTCAAAAGCGGGTATTCCTGTGCCACATGGTGTCCCTTCTGCCGTACCCTACTGGCTGCTAGCGAGGCACCGGCCTGTCCAGACTCAAGGGAGGAGACACAGATCTCCCATATCTCAGAGACCACAGTGTCGAAAAGCACGCTGTGCAGGGAACAGCACAGGCCACCCTTGGAAAGCACCGTCTGGGCCCTGGAGGTCCCGGGAAGTGGAGCCAGAGCAGGGATTTGGGCGTGTGGCTTATTGAGGGAAGGCTCTTCAATTAACACCTGGGAGGGCGGGAGGACAGTGGCCAGGGAAGGGAAAGGAGCTGAGCCAGGGCATGGGTTCAAGTCAGGCATAATGAAGACCACAGCACACACCAGCGCGTCGCCCTACCCTGAAGAAAGAGGGCCTGGCCAGCCATTGACTGTGGGTGCCAGGCAGTGAGGAAGAGCACAGCTGGGGTGTGTGGCTCCCGTCTGCGGCCTCCTGCGCTCTGGAAAGGAGGTGGCTGTGCTGTCAGCAGCCCCGCTAGTCACAGCTGGGGAATCTGGGGAATGGGCGCACCAGGCCATGAATTTGGGGCAGGCAGGGCTTAGTGTGGACTACAGAGGGGCTGCACCATCCCCCTGTCTCTGAGGCTGTGCCCCTTAGCATTTGACTTTGTTCTTTCTTTTTTTTTTTTTTTTGAGATGGAGTTTCGCTTTTGTCCCTGAGGCTGGAGTACAGTGGCCTGATCGGCTCACTGCAACGTCTGCCTCCCAGGTTCAAACGACTCTCCTGCCTCAGCCTCCCAAATAGCTGGGATTACAGGAACCCGCCACCACACCTGGCTAAATTTTTTGGATTTTTAGTAGAGACAGGTTTTTCGCCATGTTGGTCAGGCTGGTCTCGAACTCCTGACCTCAGGTAATCCACCCACCTCTTCCTCCCAAAGCGCTGGGATTACAAGCATGAGCCACTGCACCCAGCCTGAGTTTGTTCTATCGAGAGCGTCTGCTCCCCAATCCTTCAGTCTGGGCCAGGCCACGCAACTTGCTTCAGCTCACGGAGCATGAGCAGGGGTGACACACACACCTGGAGGTGCTGAGCTCCTGAGGATTCTGGAGACAAATGGGAAGCAGCCCTTGGCGAATTCCCAGAGAACCTCCAACCAGGGCTCATGCTTCTGCCCTTGGGGCTCTGCCTTCTCCGCAGCCCTAGACTCTCATTTTGGGTGAAAGCCAGGGTCACCGGTTCATCTTCCAGTTGCCACAGCTCTACATTAGAGCCAGGAGCACTGCCAACAGATCTGGGAAATGCTAAGCTGCCCCTTCCAAAGCACATTTTTGGGGGCGTCTCTTGGATAAAGATTTCAATGTTAAACATTAAGATTTTGCTATGATTAAATGCTCTTGAGGCATGAGGAAAGAGCTGTAACTACATTTCGATGAAGCATTTGAAGGGATTTCGTGATTTTCCATTAAGTTTTTTTCAAATGTCAAGGGTATATATCTTTCTTTGAGGACTCAGCCTATGGCAAATTTCAGATTTAAAAAGACCCATCGATGGACTTATGAGACCAAGAAAGGGAGCCAAAAATCTACAATTCAGAAATTATGAAACAGCTAAATTTTCAGTTAATTCAAAACCATCTCAGTGGAAAATGTTGTAAGCGTTCCATGCATAATCAAAGAGCTCTGGTTTGGAAATGCAATGAAAATGAATTGCTTGTAAGAAAGCTTTCCTTCTGAATAAAACAATCAATCTCAGATCAAAGTCACGGCGAGTGATGGCTTCCATCGCAGAAAACACTGGAGGGAGAGCGCAGTCTAGCTCTAACAAGGAGACAAGTCAGACCCCTCCTCTCTCCCTCCCAGACAGTCTCCCTCTCTTCCCCAGCCTGGCCTCACAGCTGACAGCATGCAGAAAGTGCTGCCTTCAATTCTATGGAGCAATGAGATTTGTAGTAAATATTTATTAGCTTCTTAGTAAATACAATTAAATTTCTGGCTGAGTTTTACATGGCTTTCGTTAGAATGAGCTAAGGTTTACCTTCAAGTCTGAGGAGACACAGTGGAGTAAATGGTCTAGGCATTAAAGTGCAAATGAGAATTGGTGGCGATTACAGCAGGAAGGTGCTGTCTTCCTGGCTCTGAGCGGCAAAAGGCTCTGTCAGGGAGCCAAGGCTCAGGCCCACGTCCTGTTCCTTCTTGCCCTCTAGATGGGCATCATCATCCCTCCCCAGCACAGGTGTCAGAGAAACCGTGGCTCCTTCCCCAGGGGCTGGGGGATGCGAGTGCCCACTAAGAGCTGGGCCTGTCCACTCCAGCCGTCTTGTCGTTGTGACCAACGCAGAGAAGGCCTTTGACCAAAGTCCTATAGTCACCACACAGTACAGCTCAGACCAGAGTCCCAACTCCCAACTCCTTCTCCAGCGCTCAGGACACTCTGATGTCACCCGCCAACCTCTTAAGTGTGCACTTTCATTTTATCACAATGACTTCCACCCAGAGATCCCCCTCCAGGTACCTGTCCCAGGAGAATGCAAACACCTGTCCACACAAAAACACATGCACACACATTTACAGCAGAGTTATTCACAACAGCCAGGGCACAGACGCAATCCAAACGTCCATCCACTGATGACCAACTAAGCGCAATGTGACTACTCACACAGCGGGACATCATTTGGCAACAAAGAGAATAAAGCACTGACGCAGGCCACGCCAGGGATAAACATGATGTGAAGTGAAGGGAGCCACGCACCCAGGTCCACACACCAGAATCACATCGTGAAGCCTCCAGAATAGGAAAGACCACGTGGGCAGAGAGGAGATCCGTGGTTTTCAGGAGCTGCTCGCAGGGAGGAAGGGGTGACTGCTAAGAAGTGCACGGTTTCGTTTTTGGGTGATGAGCTTGTTCTAAAATTGATTATGATGATGGTTGTACGACCTTGGAAATAACCACTAAATTGTACACATAAAATAGTGAATTTTGGCTGGGTGCAGTGGCTCACGCCTATAATTCCAGCACTTTGGGAGGCTGAGGTGGGCGGATCATAAGGTGAGAAGATCGAGACCATCCTGGCTAACACAGTGAAACGCTGTCTCTACTAAAAATACAAAAAATTAGCCGGGCACGGTGGTGCGCACCTGTAGTCCCAGCTACTTGGGAGGCTGAGGCAGGGGAATTGCTTGAACCTGGGAGGCGGAGGTTCCAGTGAGCCGAGATTATGCCACTGCACTCCAGCCTGGCAACAGAGCGAAACTCTTTCTCAAATATATATATATATATATATATATATATATATACTGAATTTCATGGCATGTGAATTATATTTAATTTTTAAAACAAACTTTCACCTGGACGGGTGTGGGCGACAGTGTGTGCCCTGGGTTGGCATTCCAGCTCCTCCACGTTCCAGCTGTGGGACTCTGGGTGACTTCCTTCAACTTCTGTCCTGCCCTTTCCCCACCTCTGAATGGCAGCAACGCCTCCGGCTGGTGTGAGGATGAAGTGAGCTCCTTTGTGAGCTGTGCTTGGTGAAGAGCTCAGGACAAGCCCCCATGCCGCCCGAGGCAGGGAATGCTGGTGGCTGTCAGGCCGAGGTGCGCACTGGGTTGGTGGTGGCTAAGCTCACGGCTGGACCGAGGGCCACAGCGGGAAGAGAGGCCCGGCTCCTGACGAGTCCACACTGGCCAGGCCACCTCCCAGACACGGGATGGCAAGGGATGGCCGAGCTGCACTCAGTGGACTCTCTAGGCAGAGATGTCTTCTGGGCCCTCAAGACTTCTGCAAAGTAGCCTCCTCCTCCGACCAGAACCTCAGGCTGCCCAGACCCCGCAGGGCACAGGGACATCTGAGGGTCCCACCATGACAGGCTAGAGGTGGCTCTTTTATGAACACCTTTGGCAAAACAAGCGAGGGGACATGGGTGACAGCCTCGCAGGCCGCCCAACAGCCAGCCCTCCTTCCTTGCTGACAGAGCCCAATTTTGTTCTGCGGTCTAGGCACCGCCCTATGTGCCTCGGGCATCAGCTCTGATTAGCTCAGTCAGTGGTTCTCCTAGATAATGATTGGCTTACCGTGGAGCATGTGACCCAACCCTGGCCAATGAGATGTGAGGGGTGGCTATTGAGGAATGCTGGGAAAGGCTTCCTGGCTGATAAGAAGACAGAAGCAAAGATGCCTGTCGAAAGAAGACACCTGGGGCCGGGCGCGGTGGCTCACGCCTGTAATCCCAACACTTTGGGAGGCCGAGGCGGGTGGATCACGAGGTCAAGAGATCGAGACCATCCTGGTCAACATGGTGAAACCCCGTCTCTACTAAAAATACAAAAAATCAGCTGGGCATGGTGGCGCGTGCCTGTAATCCCAGCTGCTCAGGAGGCTGAGGCAGGAGAATTGCCTGAACCCAGGAGGCGGAGGTTGCGGTGAGCCGAGATGGCGCCATTGCACTCCAGCCTGGGTAACAAGAGCGAAACTCC
>NW_022436960.1:718084-832931 GCF_009761245.1 Sapajus apella
AAAAATTACCTGGGCGGGGTGGCTCACACTTGTAATCCCAGCTACTCGGGAGGCTGAGACAAGATCATCACTTGAACCCAGGAGGTGGAGGTGGCAGTGAGCTCAGACTGCACCACTGCACTCCAGCCTGGGGAATAGAGAGAGACTCTGCCTTAAAAAAAAATTAATTAATTTAAATAAATAAATAAAGACGCCACCAAGGGGCCAACCTGGTGAGCCTAGCGCCAGGAGTCCTTCCTTGGAAAGGCCACTGCTTGCTTTATCAGGCAAGCCCCTCGTGTCAGGTTTCACACTTGCGGCTGAAATGGTCTTAGCCGGCAGTGGGCGAGACACGGGGAAGCTGGGCCCACTGCCTAGCGGGCTTTTGCTGAGGTGGGTGTCTAAGCAGCATGGGGATACAGGTAGGCATATTTTCCAAGTAGGATTCTAACTAAGCCACTTGGTTTTACCCTTGGGAACACAAGTCTATTTTAGTGCCTTGGACTCATCTCAAAGGTGCCCCAAGAACCCTCGAGAGTCCTGAGTTAGTGTTTCCTCCTTCTCTCTGGAGGGTCCTGGGGAGGAATTTCCAGGGGGAGGACCTACAGAGGCATTTGCTCCGGCCATGGGGAGCCCCAGGGTCCGGGCTTGCAGTTTGGGAGTCCCGTCCTGGGAGTCAGGAGACTAGGGACTGGCTCCACCTCTGCCTCAGTTTCCCTGTAATCAAGGAAAAGCAGCAGAGGAGTGCTATGTTCCCCCATCTCAGATGTGCTATGATTCTGTGATGACGGTGGACAGAAGGAACGCAGAACCCCTGCCCCCTCTTGGAGAAGAATTCATTCGTTTATTCCATAATGTCCCTCAGGTGGCCAAGGCTCTGGAAGGAGGCAATGCTTATGCCGTCTCTCAAGATCCCCCAGGCCCTCCATGCTCAGAAGGAGAGGAGTGGTCTTCAGGCAGCAGACCCAAGATGGGCTGTGGCAGAAAGATACCAGAGGGCCATGTGCTCAGGACACAGGGGGCAGCAGGGAGGTCAGGGACAGGTCTGAATCCTGTCCTGTGGAGTCCAGGCAGAGGCTGCTGAGAGCTGTGATGTGTTGCTCAGATCCTCATCAGGAAGGGAACTCCTGGTAGCGGGGACCGAGGCAGCCACAGGCGGGGGGGTGGTCACGGCAGCCAACAGCCAGACCAGAGGACAGTGATGTCGAGGGTCTGCATAGAGGCCCGGCCTCCAGCTGGCAGGTGGGACGTCGGGGTTGATGTGAGGTGAGCTTAGGATCTGTCACTGACAAGATTTGATGATCAGCTGACTGTTGGGGACGCTGAGACTGCAAGGGGTCTGGCTGGCCCAGACATCCAGGGCAGGGCCCTAAGGAGAGTGTGTCTGGGAGAAAGGCTTGTGAGGAGCTGGGCCGTACACAGCTTGGGGCTCCTGTAGCACATTCTGGGAAGACCCCAGAGAGATGCAGGGGTACCAGGGAGCTCCAGGGCAGCGGGCTTTGGGGTGAGGGCAGGGGATCTGAACAGAGATTAAAAACCTACCCATGAGACCCTCCCAGGGCATTCCTTTCCAGCAGGAGGCAGTGTCCTGGCCAGGGCCTGGTGGGTGCTCAGGGCCTGAGCTTCCCTCGGTTTCCATGAGCCTGAGCACCCTGGAGGAGGGAAGAGTGATTCACGCGAGCGGAAATAAGGCCCCGTGACGTGCACAGCCAGTGACCGTGCATTGTTTAATTTGGGGTTGCAAAAATAACTCAGCCTCTCCCCTGAGATGCTGGAATTCCCCATCTTCGAGTGGGGTTAACTTTAGCAAGAGTGAAATTAAGCCAGGTTGGCGGAGGCCAGTTTCCACGTCTCCTCGGGCGGGCTCTCGGAGTCTGGTGACTGTGTCCCGCCCTGCCTCCGTTCTCCTCAATGACAGTTGCTATTGTTGGAATTGCCCCTTGCCATGACTTCTCCTGGGAAGTGGCCGTCACCCTTGAACTCAAGGCCCCAGACAGGGAAATGAAGCCTCTAACACGTTGGAGCCCCCACTTTCTGCTCCCTCATGCGCCAAGTTCACAGTGCCCCGGCCCGGCTGCCGCTCCGACCTCCAGCAGAGATTTACAAAGCTTTCGTGGCCCAGGACTGTAATGAGCCCCAGATTATTAAGATCCCATTTCTCTTGGAAAATATCTCATGAAGTATTCTCTTTTACATAATTAAAGCTAAATTCCACCTATCCAAATAAATGACAAAGGGCGTTTGGCTCTGTCGTGTCCTTGAGTGACTCTTCAGAGCCACCGGCTCTTTTCTGCACTCCCTGTCATCAGACAGACTTCCAAGTGCTCAGCTTTCTAAATTCATTTTCTTCTTCTCTTCGCCAGTGTTGTTCATGGCGACATGGGCCAGCTTACGATCGTCCCAGTATATCACCACCCTGCTGATACAGAGGTCAAAAAAATCACACGACATCAGACACTGACACCAATAGGCCCATCCCAAAATAAGGATTTATATATATTCCAAGTATGTGACTTCATCTATACTTAGGATGTGGAACTTGGCCCCACTGGACGATGGTGAGCTCATCACCTCCAAAAGCCAGAGTTCGGAGTAGGACTCAGCCAGCATGTTTGGGGAGCGCCCTGCCAGGGTCCTCCAAGTGGGTCCCTTTGTGGCCATTGCTGTCTGCAGTGGCGTGATCTCGGCTCACTGCAACCTCTGCCTCCCAGGTTCAAGCAATTCTCTGCCTCAGCCTCCCGAGTAGCTGGGACTACAGGCGCCCACCACCACGCCCAGCTAATTTTTGTATCTTTAGTAGAGACGGGGTTTCACCATCTTGGCCAGTCTGGTCTTGAATTCCTGACCTCGTGATCCACCCACCTCGGCCTCCCAAGGTGCTGGGATTACAGGTGTGAGCCACCGCGCCCGGCCATAGCCACTGCTGTCCTGTGCTGAGGGTGAAAATGTCCTGTGGGGTGAGGCTGTTGTGATGGAAACAGAGAGAAGGGAAGAACGTTTGGGCTAGTGGAATCAATTCAGTGTTCTCTTTCTGGCACATTCTGAGGCATAGATGGGTATTATGTCTTCCATTCACCCTGTTGGTTTGGTTCCAAACTTCTCTTATAAGAGTCTATTCGAGTGCTGTGTTTGGTGGCTCATCCCTGTAATCCCGGCACTTTTGGAGGCTGAAGCGAGTAAATCACTTGAGTCCAGGAGTTCAAGACCAGCCTGGGCAACATGGCAAAACCCTGTCTCTACAAATGATATGAAAATTAGCCAGGTGTGATGGCGTGTGCCTGAAGTTTCAGCTACTCGGGAGGCTGAGGTGGGAGGGTCCCTCGAGACCAGGGGGTCAAGGTTGCAGTGATTGAGCCACTGCACTCCAGCCTGGGTGACAGAGCAAGACCTGGACTCAAAAGAAAGAGTCTTATTCACATCTGAATGCCACTCATTTGACAGTTACTGGTGTCCTCATTGGTGCCAGGCAGGGCACTGTGTGGCCGCAGTGCCAGGATCTTTGCACATCTCAGTGACAAACACACACTGTTAATGGGCACCTGCGTCCGATGCTGCCGAGGAGGGGCAGGAGGAGGACTGCAAAGGGCAGCCCTGTGAGCTTTCACAGGTGTGCACTGCGCGGGCAGACTCTTAGCCTCTGTACAGTGAAGACCTGTGTTCAGTAACTAATCAGTATGTCACGGCGGCCTTCTGTCACATGGAGAAAAGCATCTTGAGGAAGGGGTGCTCCATTTTAATCTGCCCCTCAGGGCTGTGGGGGCCAGCAGGGCCTGAGCTGCATTTGTTGAATGGGAGGTTCCAGGTGGGCTCAGACAAAGCTGTTTCCCTGGCATGGGTGTGCGCCGGAGTCCTCACCAGCAGGCGGCTGTTCCCAGGAAGGGAGGGGCTGAGGCTGAGGCTGGAGCCAGGACATATGTCATCGGCAACTGGGAAAGGCTGGGGGAAAGGGAAGGGGTGCCCTGGAGTGGAGCAGACAGGCGCCCAGGGAGGACCCAGGTGGGGGCAGGGAGGGTCCCCATGGACAGAGCCCAGTGCCAGAGTCCCTCTTGTCGAGGCCATGGCACTCAACCCTGGTCAAATCATGGAGGAAACGACTCTGCCAAGAGCCAGAGGTTTTCGGGGGAGGAATCGGGGCGTCCCCCTCCAGCGGGCCTCCCAGGCTGCCTTGGCCTCCAGCCCGCACAGGCCAAGCAGGCCACAGCCACGCGGCAGCCCTGGGCCAGAGCAGCTCAGGGCCCACCAGACGCTCGGTCACACCCCAGAGAACTGTGACCCAGCAGCCAGTCCTGAGAAATGAGCGTAGGAAATCAGTATGACGAGGACAGAAGTGTTGTCCGTGTATCTCAACAAAGTCATTTTTCTTTTGAATTGGGGAAAAACCCTGACTGTTCCCTGTGTTGGACTAGGACTGCTCCCCGTGACCTGGGCTCATGCTCACCCTGCCTCCCCCCACTGGCCCCTTGAGGCCACCCCAGCTCCTTCCCACCCCAGCTCCCACTTCTAGCCAGCCCTCCCCAGGATTCAGGCTCTTGTGGGGAACAGGGAAGGGGGTGTGGAAGGGACCATTGGGGACACAGGATCCCTGCTCGCGGGTCCCAAGTGAAGCACAGAGATGCGGCGCCCTGTCGTGGTGGTTGCTGTCTGCATCCGCCAGGCAGGCTGCCCCCACCCCGTGCTCACTCCTGCCTTCAGGGCACAAGCCCCACACACCCCATGATGATTTCGCTCAATCCTCAGGACAGCCCAGCAGGGCAGGCCCATTGCCTCCGTTTTAGAGATGAGAAGTTACTTGGCCAGGGCCACACAGCTCTGTGCCAGTGCTTGGACCTGAGCCAGCCTCGGGGTCCTCCAGCGACCACAGGCAAAACTGTGCCCTCCGCATCACCTGGGGTCAGGAGTTAGGGTTAGGGTTAGGCCTGGCCAGCATGGCGAAATGCCGTCTCTACTGAAAAATACAAAAATTAGCCAGGCATGGTGGCGGGCACCTGTAATCTCGGCTGCTTGGGAGGCTGAGGCAGGAAGAATTGCTTGAACCCGGGAGGCAGAGGTTGATGGTGCCACTGCAGTCCAGCCTGGGCAACAGAGGGAGCCTCGTCTCAAAACAAAAACAAACACAAAAAACCCTGTGCCCTACACCTCCTGCAGCACTAGGGCGCGGTTCTAGGACAGGAGCTCACCCTAGCAAGCACTCACAGCTCAGAGCGCAAACTTCCTCTGCTTCTGACAACCTGTAACTTGCTCCAGGGGCCTCAGGAGTCACTCCAGGGCCCACCCCCTGACCACCCCCAGCCCCGATTGCTGTGTCACCATCGTGCGGGCTTTGCAGCGGGTGCTGCATTCTGCACAGGACACGCAGGGGGCTCTCCACGGGGCCCACCAGCCATTCCAGGTGCTATAAGGGTTGTGCTGCCCTCACTCCCTGGGGCTCCTGTGCCACAGGCCTCCTGCCACATCAGCCACTGGGCCGGATCCCTGCCACCTTCTTTTCCAGATGCCACGGGCTGGCCCTGAGCCAGGTCTGACTGCTCCCCACCTCCCTGTCTTCCTTCTCCACCTCACTTTCTGTGCAGCTTTGACGGACAGTGCCAGACAGGGCCAGGTCCTGTGTCAGGCCAACACCAGCCCAGGGGTGAGCTGACCCCCAGGCTCCCTGGTTTCTCTGCAGCCAGGAAGGACCCTTCGCAGTGGAAAGTGCTGGAGCATTGTCACCCCCAAGGCAACCCTCAACTCTGAGTCGAATCCCTGGATAAACACCAGCCCCCACCATCTGCTGGCTGTCCTGAGGCGCATGACACATGATTGGTCTCCATATGGTCCCCAAGGGGGACTGAGCCTTGGGTTCCCACAGAGGTGGCCAGCTCCATCCCCCGGCCTGCAGTGGCCCCATCCAGCCTCCCTGCAGGAGACCCCTGGGAACATCACCCAGAGAAACCACCCGCACCCAGCTCCTGGCCCTGACCCTGCTCTTTAGAGTGAGGGATGGACCCCGCAGCTTCTGTGAGCTTCACATCTGGACAAGGGTGTACGAAGAGCCTGCACACCACCTCGGGGTCTTTAGAACCGACCTCTGTCATAGCCTGGGCTGTGAACCCCGGGGACTGGGCCCCCGCACCCCACACTCGGCTCAGCCCACAGGAGGGGCTCAGCGAGCACTGAGGAAGGACCTAAACAACCCGAGAAATGTCGCAGTGCTGAGCTGTGCTCAGAACCAGCGCGTTCTGGTGTATTATTATCTGTTGATTGTTGGCGTAATTTTTGTTGATTTGCTGATGACTATTTGTTGATTCTGGGTTTGCACAGCCACAAATATTCAGATATCTCAAACCCGCTCCCTGCTGTTTCCTGCTAATTCAAGCCAAAGCAGAATGGTGAGCCTCTGTGCAGGCGGTGCCTCCCTGCGCCCCGTGAGAGCCAGGTAACGGATGGAAGAGGGCCCTGCCCCAACCGCTTTGGGAGAACAAACTAAACGATCACCCAGAAAGTTTGCTGGGCGGGAGGGCCAGCAGCAGCAGCGCTGTCAGTGCTGACTAGCTCCCAGAACATTCCAAAGCTGAGGCACCGCGATTAGGGGGCCCCCTCCACACAGGCGCCACTGAGGCTGCAGTGGCCTAGGCCGTAGGGACAGGCACTGATGGCAGCCACCGGCCACTGTCCTTGCCCCTCCCCAGGGCTCAGACCCTGGGATTTGCACCTGCCAGATGCTGCCTGGGTTGTCTCGATAAACAGTGAAAAGCAATCACAAAGCAGGAGCGCCAAGAGCTGCGCCGGCACAGGCTCAAGTCTGCTCAAAGCTGTCACGGAGGCTGCCGCCGTGCAGGGCAGTGTGGGATGCCTGGCAGTGCCCGCTGCTCCCCAGGATCGCAGTGGTGGCCGTGTGGGGACACCTACGGCTTGTGTGCAGAGCCCTGCTTCTCAGTGCCCTGATTCCTGGGGTAGGACTTGCCTCGATGGTTGCCCCCACGCTTGGCCTGGTCCTGACCACACAGCTCAGCCCAAGCACCCGGCTCTGGGGGGAAGTGGCTGAAGGGACTGGAAATGCAGCGCGGATCTCTGCTGCAGGAGATGGCCAGCATGTAGGAAGTTCCAGGGACTCTCCTGCAGGCCTTGCAGGAACGTGTGACAGCCGCAGTCCCAGCTGCGCTAGGGAGGGGAGGCTCCCAGGGCCAGCGACGCTGGGAGAGGTGTTTACAGGAGCCAAAAGTGCTAAAAATAGCAGGGGCCTTACCCCTGAAGCCACTCCACCTGGCCACCCGGCAGGTGCTGCGACAGGAATAGGCAACCAGACCCCAGAGGGACAGGCCCAGGGCATCCCCGCTCATGGCAGGGTGGGGGTCCTGCCTACTGGGAGCAGAGGATGAGCTGAGCAGAGGGCTGAGACCCCTGGAGCTGAGCTGCAGGAGTGAGGACAGGGCCTGGTCTGCCGGCGTCTGGGAAGCAGGCCCCAAACAAGCGAGGTTCAGACCACACAGGCTCAAGGGCCCACCGAGGTCCCAGAGGCCCTGTGGCTCCAGCGTGGCACCCTGGACTTCAGAGCCAGAACAGGTGGCCCCCAGGCCACGCACAGGCTGCGTGTCAGGCTCGCCCCAGCCCCCTCAGGTGCAGGCCCCTCTCGCACAGCCCGGGGCACAGGAAGGTGTGTGCTGCAGACAGCAGGTGACTAGACCTGGAGCCTGGCTCAGGGGGTCAACAGAGGACCAGCCCTCAGTGGCCAGTGTTTCTGGGGCAGGGACAGCGGTGTGCAGGGAGTTGAAAGGTGGAAAGGACCAACACAGTGGCTCGCACCTATAATCCCACCACTTTGGGAGGCTGAGATGGGCAGATCACTTGAGCAGCCTGGGCCACATAGCAAGACCCTGTCTTTACGAAAGATGCAAAAATTAGTCCTGGTGGCACATGCCTGTGGTCCCAGCTACTCAGGAGGCTGAGGTGGGAGGATCACTTGAGCCCGGGAGGCCGAGGCTGCAGTGATTTGTCCACTGCCGTCCAGCCTGAGCGACCAATTGAGACCCTGTCTCAAGACAAGGAGAAAAAAAAAAAGAAAGAAAGGTGGATGAAAGGAGAGGCTGGTCACGAGTGTCAGTCCCAGCTCACAGAGGAGCAGAGTCTGGGAGCCCCATCCAGGCCCCCAGGCTCAGCCCCTGTCCCTGGACGGCTGATAAGAATAGGCTTCTGCAGGCTGGTTTTTCAATCCAAAACATCTTGCAAGTGACATGCTCTGTGGGCTAAAAAGGCTCCGTCACCAAAATACAGCAGCCACGGCGCCAGACGGCCAGGGTAGTGGGCTGGGCCACACTCTTGGACATAGAGCTCATGCTTTCAAAATATCACGTTATGACCCTTCCTAGCGTGGCCAGAAGAGCAGGGGTGGGGGTGGGGACTGGCCTTCCCTGGTCTTCGCAAGCGTGAGCAGCAGCCCCAGGTCTGCAGGAGCACCCCGCAGCAGCAGGCACCTGGGAACGGGCACAGGCGGATGGTCTGGGGCTAGGGCTGCGCCGTGCACGTCACCAGAAGGTGCGGATCTGGGGGCAGGAGAACCCCATGTGCCCCCTCAGGACGCTGACTCCCAGGCTAATTTGCTGTCCCCAACCAGCTGTTCTGTCTCCAGGTCATCAGGCTGCAGTGAGCTATGATTGAGCCACTGCACTCCAGCCTGGGTGACAGACTGAAACACTATTTCTTAAAGAAAAATAATGATAACAAATAAATAGTAACATCTTTTTTTTTTTCTTTTTCTTTCTTTTCTTTTTTTCTTGTTTTTGAGACAGAGTCTCTCTCTGTCAGGCTAGAGGGCAGTGGTGCAATCAGAGCTCACTGTAGCTTCAAATTCCCAGGCTCAAGCAATCCTCCTGCCCTGGCCTCACAAAGTGCTGGGTCGCCACCAGCCCCCGATCTAGTCTTTTATTAATAAGTCTACCCACATACGTACCCTTCTGTTACTATCCATTTCTATCCATAGAACTGAGATGCCATCTAGGGTCATTTCCATTTACCCCCAATTTGCTTTGGCATTTCTTATGATGAAGAGCAGCTGGTGACAATTTCTCTCAGTTTTTGTTTATAGAAAATGTCCCTATTCCAAGGTGAATGGATCACTTCAAACTAGAAGCTTGAGACCAGCCTAGACAACATAGTGAGGTCCCATCTCTACAAACAATTTAAAAATAAAAAATTAGCCTGTGTAGTGGCACATGCCTGTAGTCCCAGCTACTCAGGAGGCTGAGGTGGGAGGATTGCTTGAGCCTGAGGGGTGGAGGCTGCAGTGAATTATGATTGCACCACTCTCGCTCCAGCCTGGGTGGCAGAACAGGATCCTGTCTAAAAAAAAGAGAGAGAGAAAAGAATTTCAGCAGAGTTTACATTTAGACTTAAGGGCTCATTCTGTCTGTGGTTTCCTTGCTTCTGAGGTTTCTCGCCTAATTCTCAGTTTCTATGCCGGCATCAGGTTCTCCTCTGACACATCACACCAGTAAGTCTTCAGCCTTCCGCCACCCACGCTATACACAATTTGGGAATACACCATACTATGCAAGTTAAAGGCAGTAAACTCATACATTTCATCCAGTGTAGCTGCCTTTCAGGAGTAGGCTCCTCTCTGCCTTTCTGCTGAGCACCCTGGAGTCTGCAGCTCATGTCTAGTTTTGTGATCAGCCAGAGTTAGCAAAGTTTAAACACTGATTTGGGGTCTCATCCCTTTTGCAATTCTCTCATGTCAGTTCCCCTAGTTTTTCTTCCAGCTCTGTATATTAAACAAAATAGAAGAAGGGGTGGACAAGATCTATGGCAAGCTAAAAATATTTCAGTGGCGACTCAGAGTCTATAAAAGGCCATTCTAGGCTGGGCGCAGTGGCTCATGCCTGTAACCCCAGCACTTTGGGAAGCCAAGGTGGGTGGATCACCTGAGGTCAGGAATTCCACATCAGCTTGGCCAACATGGTGAAACCCCTTCTCTACTAAAAATAAAAATTAGCCAGGTGTGGTGACAGCCACCTGTCATCCCAACTACTTGGGAGGCTGAAGCAGGAGAATTGCTTGAAACTGGGAAACGGTGGTTGCAGTGAGCTGAGATCACGCCACTGCACTCCAGCCTTAGCAACAAGAGTGAAACTTGGTCTCGAAAAAAATAAAAATAAAAAATTAAGTAAATAAAAGGCCATTCTAGTACTACAATACAAAACATCTGAAACTGAGGACTAATTGCATGGGTTTGACAGCAGTCAGGACACAGAGTTGGTGGAATTAGGGAACTCAGAGGCAGGTCAGTACAAGACATCCAATCGAGCACAGAGAGAAAAATAGTGAGGGAAAACAACAGTTGCGCAAAAGAAGACATGTGTGAAATGCGTGCTGCAGCCCCCGAAGGTGATGAAAGGGAGAAAGGGACATTGCAATAGAAGCAACAATGACCACGCAAGTATTTCTGAAGTCTGATTAAATATATCAGCTTGCCAGGTGCAGTGGCTCATGCCTGTAATCCCAGCACTTTGGGAGGCCAAGGCAGATAGATCACCTGAGGTCAGGAGTTTGAGACCAACATGGTGAAACCTGTCTCTACAGAAAAAAACATAAACAAAAATCAGCCAGGCATGCTGGTGGGTGCCTGTAATCCCAGCTACACAGGAGGCTAAGGCAGGAGAATTGCTTGAACCGTGGTGGGGGGGTGGGGAGAGGTTGCAGCAAGCTGAGATAATGCCGTTGAACTCCAGCCTGGGTGACAGAGTGAGTGAGACTCCATCTCAAAAAATAAATAAATACATACATACATCAACTCAGCTGATGCAGCGACTCATGCCTGTAATCCCAGCACTTTGGGAGGCCAAGGACGGGGGATCTCTTGAGCTCAGGAATTCAACACCAGCCTGAGCAACATGGTGAAACCCTGTCTCTATAAAAACTTTTAAAATTAGCCGAGCATGGACTGGACACAGTAATACTAGCACTGTGGGAGGCTGACGTGGGTGGCTCACCTGAAGTCAGGAGTTCAACACCAGCCTGGCCAACATGGTGAAACCTCATCTTTAAAAAATTTAAAAAAAAAAAAAAATTAGCTGAGCATGGTGGCATGTGCCTCTAGTCCCAGCTATGCGGGAGCCTGAGATGGGAGGATCACTTGATCCCTGGAGATCGAGGCTGCAGTGACCCCTGATTGTGCCACTACATTCCAGCCTGGATGATGAAGCAAGACCCTATCTCTCTACAAAAAAAATAATAATAATAAATGAAAGTCATCAACTCACAGAGTTGAGCAGCTCAGTGAACCTCCCAGGAGCATAATTAGGCAGAAGAAATGCAAAGCCACATCCAGGCAATGATCATCAACTAGTTGAAACCTTAGACAAAGAAAATGTTTTTAAACAGCCAGAGAAAAAGGAATGCTATTTTCAGAGAAGTAAAATGGTTGTATGTTGACTTTTGCTTAAAACTATGGAAGCTAGAAGACAATGGAATCACATCTGTAATATGCTGGAAGACAAAAATAAAACCCTAATATTTTACAAACAGAAAAATCACCCATCAAATATAAATGTAAAATAATGATGATTTTAGACTTTTTTTTTTTGAGATGGACTCTTGCTCTGTTGCCTAGGCTGGAGAGCAATGGCATGATCTCCACTCACTGCAAATTCTGCCTCCCAGGTTTAAGCAAGTCTCCTGCCTCAGCCTCCTGAGGCTGGGATTACAGGCACCCACAACTATGCCTGGCTAATTTTTGTATTTATAGTAGAGACGGGATTTCACCATGTTGGCCGGGCTGGTTTCGAACTCCTGACCTGAGGTGATCCACCTACCTAAGCCTTTCAAAGTACTGGGATTACAGGTGTGAGCCACCATGTCCCACCCAAAGTACCAATTTAATATACACTATAAGAAATCAAAAACGCATATTGTGAAAAAGACACAGACGTGAGAGAGACGCTGCTGCTCCTGCCTCTTGGGTGTGCCTGTGTGAGGAGGCACTGCCTGGCTCTGCAGCGGGCATCCTGAAGGGAAGGGCAGGAGGAGGAGAGGTGTCTGGGTTCCTTTCCTCAGCCTGGAGCTGAGCATGCATCAGTCCCGGAAGCCCCTGCCTCTGAGCTACTTGTTGGGAAACAAAAGTGTCCCTTTTCTGTTCCTCGCTGCTGAAGGCTTTTTAACAACCCCAGTGGTGACTGAGCCACGGTGACTGCTGACTGCCTCTGCAGTGGGAGACATAGGTTCAAATTCCAGCTCTCCCACTCATTGGCAGGGTGGTCTTGGGTAAGTTGCAGAGGGATTTGTGAGAACCAGGTAACACAGTTGTGAGAGAAGGTTCAGGCTCAGCGGGGCTCATGGACCACTCAGAGCTGCGTGCTTCTGCTCACGCTTTGGACAGCCAGGTCCAGAACATGAGGGCCGAGGGCCAGGAGCCCAGGGCCAGCTGGTTCCTGGAGGTGCTCAAAGGGAGGAGGACTCATTCATAAAATAAGGATGAGAATCCCTGAGGGGGCTGTGAGGATCACAGAGCAGAGGCTACGAGAGAGCACAGCCCGGCAAGGGCAGATCTGGTGTGTGGGGCCTGAAACGGACACGGTTCCCGGAGCTGCATTTAAGAAAGACCATACACAACTGTGACTAAAATATTAGGCGTGAGTTAATGCTTATTTGGAATGAAAAAATAACTCACAACAAATTGCACATTTTCTAACAACACAAACACAAAAAGTAATAATAATGCTTTTACTAAAGGAGCCGCCTCAATTCTTTCCCCTTTCTGTTCCCATTGCCCATTCTTGAGACGACAGTTTGTATGCCATTTCATTAATATTTTAGCTGAACTTTGTGGATTCCCTTAGGATACTTCCTTCTCATTAATAATTGTGAAAATAACACAATAAACCTGACATTAAAACATACATAAGAGCAATTCAAATGCTTTATTTATTTAATTATTTATTTACTTATTTTTGAGATGGAGTCTCACTCTGTTGCCCACGCTGGAGTACAGTGGCACGATCAGTGCAACCTCCACCTTCCTGGTTCAAGCAAGTCCCCTGCCTCAGCCTCCCAAGTAGCTGGGATTACGGACACACGTCACCATGCCTGGCTACTTTTTTTGTGTATTTTCAGTAGAGACAGAGTTTCACCATGTTGGCCAGGCTGGTCTCGAACTCCTGACCTCAGGCAGTCCACCTGCCTTGGCCTCTCAAAGTGCTGGAATTACAGCCATGAGCCACCCCGCCTGGCCTTTTCTTTTATTAGTATTTTTTTTCTTGAGACAGAATCTCGCTCTGTCACCCAGGCTGGAGTGCAGTGGCGCCATCTCAGCTCACTGCAACCTTAGCCCCCAGCCTCAGATGCTTTTTAAAAATTGCTGTTGGCCGGGTGTGGTGGCTCACGTCTGTAATCCTAGCACTTTGGGAGGCCGAGGTGGGTGGATCACCTGAGGTCAGGAGTTCAACACCAGCCTGGCCATCATGGTGAAACCCCATCTTTAAAAAAAAAAAAAAATTGCTGTTATATGGCCAGGCATAGTGGCTCCTGCCTCAGCCTCCGGAGTAGCTGGAATGACAGGCAGCTGCTACCAAGCCTGGCTAATTTTTGTATTTTTAGTAGAGATGGGGATTTTGTCATGTTGGCCAGGCTGGTCTCAAACTCCTGACCTCAAATGACCCTTCCACCTCGGCCTCCCAAAGTGCTGGGATTACAGATGTGAGACTGCCCCCAGCCTCAAATCCTTTTTAAAAATTGCTATTCTATGGCCAGGCATAGCAGCTCATGCCTATAATCCTAGTACTTTGGGAGGTTGAGGCCGGAGGATCACTTGAGGCCAGGAGTTCATGACCAGCCTGGGTAACATGGTGAGACCCCGTCTCTATTACATTTTAAAATAAATGCTGTTATGATATACCAAGCTACAGAAAAACACTTGTTTAGCAGATTGTTTAGCTGCATAGGTGGCAACTGTGGGTCCTGTTTTCTCTGACACATTGGTATGCACAAAGCATGCGCCTTTACACACAGATGCACTTGCTGATTACAGATCTGCTACAGCTTTGTGGCCACAAACACAATATCGTTTCTGATAAACTACATTGTATGCAATTCTCATTTAAAATTGTTATGGTGCATTGAAAATTATATACACTAGCGTCCAGGCGTGGTGGCTCATGCCTGTAATCCCAGCACTTTGGGAGGCTGAGGTGGGTGGATGGCATGAGTCTAGGAGTTTGAGACCAGCCTGGGCAACTAGGCAAAACCTTGCCTCTACAAAAAAAAAAAAAAAATACTGAAAACCAGCCAGGCACGGTGGCTCATGCCTATAATCCCAGCACTGTGGGAGGCTAAGGCGGGCAGATCACAAGGTCAGGAGATCAAGATCATCCTGCCTAACAAGGTGAAACCCTGTCTCTACTAAAAATACAATTAGCCGGGCGTGGTGGTGCACACCTGTAATCCCAGCTACTCGGGAGGCTGAGGCAGGAGAATTGCTTGAACCCGGGAGGTGGAGGTTGCACTGAGCCGAGATTGTGCCGCTGCACTCCAGCCTGGGTAACAGAGGGAGAGCTCCTGTCCAAAAAAAAAAAAAAAAAAAAAAAAAGAGCCATGCATGGTGGTGTGCACCTGTAGTCCCAGCTACTGCGGAGGCTGAGGTGGGAGAAGCACCTGGACCCAGGAGGTGAAGGCTGCAGTGAGTTTTGATTGTGCCACTGCACTCCAGCCTAGGTAACAGAGTAAGAACCTATCTCAAAAAAAATTTACATACACTATATTACTGAGTATTTCTGATAGGTAGAACTGTTTCAATTGGGTATCAATGAGCACTGAATATTCTACTAACAATTTTATATCTCTAAAGACTGAAATCGCTTCCCACCACCAAACTTCTGACTACATTTCAAACCTTTTCTTCACGACTGACATACTTCTGGTGCTGGGCGCCAGAGAACGCATTCTCAGTGTGATCCAGCTTCCAGCCCTGAACCTGTGAGGGGCCACATGGACCCTGTATCTGTCAGTGTAGGCTGCTGTAACAAACTATCATTGACTTGGGGCTCAAAGAACAGGCAGGGCTCACAGGTCTGGAGGTTGTGGAGCCCGAGATCAAGCTGCCAAGAGACATGTGTCTGGTGAGGCCCTCTTCCTGGTTTGCAGGTGGCAGACGAGTCCCTCAAATCCTCACACAGCAGGGAAGGGAGAAGGGGGAGAGAGAAGGAGTGTGTGTGTGGCTGTGTACTTGTGTCTCTGCATGTTTGTCAATTCGTGTGTGCCCATGTGTTTTTGTATGTGTTTGTGTATCTGTGTGCATGTGTGTGTTTGTGTGTTTCTGTGTGTGTTTATGTTTTCCTGTGTCTGTGTACGTCTGTGTGTGTACAAATGTGTCTCTGTGTGTTTGTGTATGTGTATGTGTGCAAGCTCCCCATGCCTTTTTTTTTCTTGAGACAGAGTCTCACCCTGTCGCCCAGGCTGGAGCACAACGGTGTGACCCCGGCTCACTGCAACCTCCGCCTCCTGGGCTCAACTGATTCTCCCATCTCAGCTTCCCAAGTAGCTGGGACCACAGGCACGTGCCACCACACCCAGCTAATTTTTGCCCAAGAAGGACAGGTACAAATAAGCCCAGACTGTGACAACTACAATAAATACCTAATTCTTCAAACATCCACAAACCAACTTACAAACACCCACAAGCATTGAGAACATCCAGGAAAACATCCTCACCAAACAAACTAAATAAGGCACCAGTGACCAATCCCAGACAGACAGACATGTGACCTTCAGGCAGGCAATTGAAAATAGCTGTTCTGAGGAAATTTAAAGACATTCAAGATAACACAGAAAAGGAATTCAGAAACTTAACAGAGGAATTTCACAGATATTGAAAGAGCTATAAAGAATCAAGCAGAAATTCTAGAGTTGAAAAATGCAATTGACGTAATGAAGAATGCATTAATCAGTCTTTCTCTCTCTCTGTCTCTTCTCTCTCATTTTTATTTTTTTTAAGACAGAGTTTCGCTCTAGTCACCCAGGTTGGAATGCAGTGGTGCAATCTTGGCTCACTGCAACCTCCGCCTCCTGGGTTCAAGCAATTCTCCTGGCTCAGCCTCCTGAGTAGCTGGAATTACAGGCATGTGCCATAACGCCCGGCTAATTTTTCTGTTTTTAGTAGAGACAGGGTTTCACCATGTTGGCCAGGCTAGTCTCGAACTCCTGACCTCAGGTGATCCGCCCACCTCAGCCTCCCACAGTGCTGGGATTACAGGTGTGAGCCACTGTGCCTGGCCTAGTGCCTCTTAATAGTAGAATGGATCAAACAGAAGAAAGAATGAATGAGCTCAAAGACAGGCTATTTGAAAATGCACAGTCAGAGCAGACAAAAGAAAAGAAGAATGTAAAAGAATGAAGGACAGCTACAAGAGCCAGAAAGGCTCAAAAGCGCAAATCTAGGAGTTATTGGCCATAAAGAGGACGTAGAGACAGACAGACAGAGGTAAAGTTTGTTCAAAAGGATAATAACAGAGAATGTTCCAAACCTAGAGAAAGGTATTAACATTCAAGTAAAAGGTTAAAGTAGATTGAATTTCAAGAAAAAAGAAAGAAAATACCAGGTTATTTGTATTTTCAATAGGTGACAGAACACCAAGCAGGTTTAACCCTAATGAGAGTAACCCCAAGGCATTTAATAATCAAACTCCCAAATATCAACAATAAAGAGAGGATCCTAAAAACAGCAAGAAAAAAGGAACAAATAACACACGATTGAATTCCAATACATCTGGCAGTAGACTTTTCAGTGGAAACCCTACAGGCTAGGAGAGAGGGGCATGACGTAAACTTTTTATTTTTCTATTCATCAAGAAGAAGAAGCAAGACATGATATATGTAAAGTGCTGAAGGAAAAAAAAACTATTAGCCTAGAACAGTATCTCCAGCAAAAATATCCTTCAAAAATGAAGGAAAATTAGACTTTCCCAGACAAACAGAAGCCAAGGGATTTCATCAACACCAGAGCCGTCCTGCAACAAATGCTAAAGAAAGTTCTTCAGTCTGAAAGGAAAGGATATTAGTGAGCACTAAGAAATCATCTGAAGGCACAAAACTCACTGGAAATAGTGAGAACAAAGAAAAACACAGAATATTATAACACTGTAATTGTGATGTGTTAACTACTCATGTCTTAACTAGAAAGATGAAAAAATAAACCTATAAAAATAACTACAACTTTTCAAGCCATAGACATTACAAGAAGATATAAATAGAAAAACAAAAAGTGAAAAAGCAGAGAGATGAAGTTAAAGTATATAGTTATTATTTTTCTTTTTGTTAATTTGTTTATGCAATCAGGTTATCATCAGTTTAAAATAATGGGTTATAAGATATTATTTGCAAGACTCATGGTACCCTCAAATCTAAAAACATACAACAGACACAGAGAAAATTAAAAGAAAGAAATTAAAACATACATCAGAGAAAATAACCCACACTAGAAGGAAGACAGGAAAGAAGAAGAAAAAAAAAATAAGAAAATGGCAGGAGAAAGTCCTTACTTAACACTAATAACATCGAATGAACATGGACTAAACTCTGCAATCAGAAGATATGGAGTGGCTGAATGGATCCAACAGAAAACAAGATGCGACGATCTATCGGCCACAGAAACACTCGCTCATAAAAACACACATAGACTGAAAATAAAGGGGTGGGAAAAGATACTGCATGCAAGTGGAAACCAAAAAAGAGCAGAAGTAGCTTTGTTTACCCCAGACAAAATAGACAAAAACTATTTAAACAGACAAAGAAAGTCATTACGTAATGATAAAGGGGTCAATTTAGCAAGAGGATACGACAATGGGAAATATGGACGTACACAACTGGAGCGCCCGGATACACGAAACAAATATTATTAGAGCTAAAGAGAGAGACCCCAATACACTGGCAGCCAGAGACTTCAGCACCTCACTTTCGGCATCGGACAGAACATCCAACGGAAAATCAACAAAGAAACATCAGACTTAACCTTCACCGTAGACCAAATGGACCTACTAGATATTTATAGAACATTTCATTCAACAGCTGCAGAAGACACGTTCTTCTCAGGGCATGGATCATTCTCAAGGATAGACCATATGTAGACTACAGCACAAGTTTTCAGAAAATCAAAAAAATGGAAATCATATCAAGTGTCCTCTCTGACAACAATGCAATAAAACTAGAAAGCAACAAGAGGAACTTGGGAAACTTTCAAAGGCCGGCCTCTGCCTTTGAAACAAGCCCTTGGCTGGGGATGGTGGCTCATGCCTGTAATCCCAGCACTTTGGGAGGCCGAGGTGGGTGGATCACCTGAGGTCAGGAGTTCGAGACCAGCCTGACCAAAATGGAGTAACCCCATCTCTACTAAAAATACAAAATTAGCTGGGCGTGGTGGTGTGTGCCTGTAATCTCAGCCACTTGGGGGACTGAGGCTCCAGAACTGCTTGAATCTGGGAGGTGAAGGTTGCAGTGGGCCAGGATCGCACCATTGTACTCCAGCCCGGGCAACAAGAGCAAAATTCCATCCCCCCACACCCCCCAAAAAAAAAACAAACCAAAACTTAACAACCTTCACAGCTGTTGTTCCTAGGACTTTGCGCACTCCATCTAGGTTCTCTAGTTTCTTGCATGGAGTTGTTCGCAGTGCTCACAATCTTTATTTCTATAGAATTGATGGTGATGCTGCCATTTTAGTTTCTAATTTTAGTCATTTTTTTCTTAGTCCATCTAGCTAAAAGCTTGTCAGTTTTGTTGATCTTTTCAAAGAACCAGGTTATGACTTAATTGATTTTCTATATTGTTTTTCTTTTCTTTTTTTTTTTTTGAGATGGAGTCAGGCTCTGTCACCCAGGCTGGAGTGCAGTGGAGCGATCTCAGCTCACAGCAACCTCCACCTCCCAGGTTCAAGCAATTCCCCTGCCTCAGCTTCCCCAGCACAAGCAGATGTACACCACCACATCTAGCTAATTTTTGTATTTGTTGGTAGAGATGGGGTTTCACCATGTTGGCCAGGCTGGTTTTGAACTCCTGACATCAAGTAATCCATCCATCTTGGCCTCCCAAAATTCTGGGATTGCAGACGTGAGCCACTACACCCAGCTCTATGTTGTTTTTCTATTATTTCATTTACTTCTGCTGTCATCTTTTATTTCTTTATTATTTATTTATTTATCTATTTTTGAGATGGAGTCTTGCTCTGTTGCCCAGGCTGGAGTGCAGTGGTGCTATCTTGGCTCACTGCAACCTCCGCCTCCTGGGTTCAAGCGATTCTCCTGCCTCAACCTCGCAAGTAGCTGGGATTACAGGCATGCACCACCATGTCCAGCTAATTTTTTTAATTTTTTGGTAGAGACTGGGTTTCTCCATGTTGGTCAGTCTGGTCTTGAACTGCTGGGTTCAAGGGATCTGTCTGTCTCAGTCTCCCAAAGTGCTGGGATTACAGGTTTGAGCCACTGTGCCTGGCCCTTCTTTTTTTCTGAAAATGTACACACACACACACACAGAGAAATATACATATATTTCTTTGAGACCAGATCTCACTCTGTTGCGCTGGTTGGAGGGCAGTGGTGTAACCACAGCTCAGTGCAGCCTTGACCTCTCGACCTCCTAGGCTCAGGTGATTTTCCCACCTCAACGTCTTTAGTAGCTTGGACTATAGGTATGCACCACCACATCCAGCTAATTTTTCTATTTTTCATAAAGACGGTATCTTGCCATGCTGCCCAGGATAGTCTTGAACTCCTGAACTCAAGCAATCCTCCCGCCTTGGCCTCCCAAAGTGCTGGGATTTCAGGCATGCACCACCACACCTGACTGAGATGTTTTACATGTGTTTATTGTCATAAAGTCCCTCCTTCGCGCTCCTTTCACTGCATCTGGTAAGTTTTGGTACATTGTGTTGTTTTCATTGGTCTCTAAGCATTTTCATATTTCCCTGATTTCTTCATTCACCCACTGGTTGTTAAACATGTGTTAATTTCTACAAATTGGTGAATTTTCCAGTTTCCTTCTATTATTGGTCTCTAACCTTATCCTGTTGTGGTCAGAGTAAGTGATATATTTAAAAATCTGCTGAGACTCAATTTGTGGTGAAACCTATGGTCTCTCCTGGAAAATGTCCCGTGCCCACTTAAGAACGTGGACTCTGTTGTTGTATCCAGTATTTTGTATGTGTCTATGATATTTATCTGTTTTATTGTGTTTTCAAGTCCTCCATCTCATTACTGATATTCAGACTCGTTTGTTTTTTGAGCCAGAATCTCGCTCTGTCACACATGCTGGAGTGCAGTGCTGTGACCATTGCCCACTGTAGCTTCAGTCTCCTGGGCTCACGTGATCCTCCTGCTTCAGCCGCTGGAGTAATTGGGGCTGTAGGCACAGGTCACCATGCCAGGCTAATTATTTGATTTTCTGTAGAGATGGGGTCATGACATGCTGCCCAGGCTGGCCTTGAACTCCTGAGCTTGTGATACTCCCACCTTGGCCTTGAGTGCTAGGATTACAGCCACGAGCCGCTGTGTCCACCCAACATATGGATTTGGATTCCTTTGGATATATACCCAGAAGAGATTGGGGATCATAGGTTTTGTTTTTTTGAGGAACCTCCATACTGTTGTCCATATTGGCAGTACTAATTTACATTCCCACCAACAATGCACAAGGGTTCCCTTCTCTCTGCATCCTTACCAACACTTGTTATCTTACAGATTTTGAAAAAAGCCACTCTAACAGGTGTGAGATGATAGCTCATTGTGGTTTTGATTCGCATTTCCCTAGTGATTAGTGATGCTGGGCATTTTCCCATGCACTGGTTGACCATTGCGTATCTTCTTTTGAGAAATGTCTGTTCAAATCTTTTGTCCGTTTTTGAAGTCCGTTGTTTTCTTGCTATTGAAAGCTTCTCTTCCTTTACAGCTCCATCCACACCCTTTTTAGTTCCAAAGAAATGAAACTAATAATTGGAGTTTACAAGTGCCCCAGTCCCTTAAAGTGTGTAGAAAACAAAATATCAAGTTACAAACCAAGGTTACAAGGCCAGGCATGGTGGCTCACTCCTGTAATCCTACCACTTTGGGAGACTGAGGTGGGTGGACTGCCTGAATTCAGGAGTTCGAGACCAGCCTGGGTAACATGGAAGAACCCTGTCTCTACTAAAAATACAAAAAATTAGCCAGGGGTGGTGGCACGCACCTGCAGTCCCAGCTACTTAGGAGGCTGAGGCATGAGAATTGCTTGAACCCGGGAGATGGAGGCTGAAGTGAGCCAAGATCCTGCCACTTCACTCCAGCCTGGGTGACAGTGAGAGACTCGTCTCCAAACAAAACAAAACAAAAGGTTACAATAATACTAGCTTTTAGATTACTTTTTAGGATGCAGTTGTCTCTCTAAAATCATGTGGAAAATGGAAAGCAAGCTGCAAACCATGATTACACAAATACTCGCTTTTATAATTGCCCATGTATTCATTTTAACTGAGGTCTTTTGCTCTGCGTATGGCTTTGAGTTCCTGTCTAGTGCCCTTTCATTTCACCCTGCAGAACTCCTTTAACCATTTCTTACAGGACAGGTCTAGTTGTAATGAACTCCCTTGACTTTTGTTTATCTGAGAATATCTTAATCTATCCCTTGCTTTTGAAGGACGGCTTAGTCAGATATAGGATTCTTAGTTAATGGTTTTGTTTTTTATTTTAGCACTCCACAAAGATTAGTGCACTGTTTTCTGGCCTCCAAAGTTTCTGATGAGATCTACTGATTATCTTGTTAAGGAACCCTTCTATAGGAAGAGTCACTTCTCTCTTGCTTCCTTCAAGACTGTCTTTCCTTTTACAGTTCCATTACAATGTTTGACAGTTTGATTAGAGCCAAGAGGTGCAGATCCTACCGCGTTCATCTGCCATTATTTCCTCAAATTATCTCTCTGCCTCTGATCTTTCTCTTCCCCTTATGCGACTCCCATAATGCGTATGTTGATCCACTTTATTGTGTCCCAGAGTTACCTTAGGCTCTGCTCACTCCTCTTCAACCTTGTTTCTTTGTTCCTCAGGGTAAATTCCATCGTCCGATCTTCATATTCTCCTCATTCTTTTTTGTGACTGTTCAAATCTGCCTTTGAGTCCCTCTAGTGAACTTTCATTTCTGTTATTGTACTTTTAAGTCTTAGGATTGTTTTTGGTTTCTTTTACATTTTCTCTTTATTGATAGATATTTCATGTTAGGCTGGATGTGGTGGCTCACACCTGTAATTCCAGCACTCTGGGAGGCTGAGGCAGGCAGATCACTTGAGATCAGGAGTTCAAGACCAGCCTGACCGACATGGTGAAATCCTGTCTCTACCAAAAAATACAAAAATTAGCCGGGCATGGTGGCACATGCCTGTAGTCCCAGCTACTCAGGAGGCTGAGGTGGGAGAATCACTTGAATCCAGGAGATGGAGGTTGCAGTGAGGAGAGATCACGCCACTGCACTCCAGCCTGGGTGACAGAGCAAGACCGTCTAAAAAATAAATAAATAAAATAAAAATTAAAAAAATTTCATGTTGGTCATTTGTTTTCCTGACTTTGTCTATATCTTTAATGTTTGTTTGGGGGATTATAGGTATGAGCCTCCACACCCAGCTGAAGGGGTGATTCTTTAAAAGGCACCAACTCTTTAAATCCCCTGGAAGTTGTTTTAGCCTAAAGGCCAGGGCCTTGACATATGGGGTGCGTGTATGCATCTGCCTGCCTTGGCCTCCCAAAATGCTGGGATTACAGGTGTGAGCCACTGTATCTGGCCCCAAATTAGAAATTTTCTAATTCTGACATACTCTCTTGCGTGTATTACCTGGAATCCTCCTAGAGAGAACTTTCCTCTGCAATGATTTGATTATCCTGAAATAGTGCGGATAAGAAAGTTGGGTACATGCCTAATATTCTCAACCCCAAAGGTGATCAATGGGTGGTTTTTTTTTTTTTTTTTTTTTTGAGTGGGGGTTTGGCTCTTGTTGCCCAGGCTGGAGTGCAATGGTGCGATCTCGGCTCACCGCAACCTCCGCCTCCTGGGTTCAGGCAATTCTCCTGCCTCAGCCTCCTGAGTAGCTGGGATTACAGGCACGCACCACCATGCCCAGCTAATTTTTTGTAGTTTTAGTAGAGACGGGGTTTCACCATTTTGACCAGGATGGTCTCGACCTCGTGATCCGCCCGCCTCGGCCTCCCAAAGTGCTGGGATTACAGGCGTGAGCCACCGCGCCCGGCATCAATGGGTGTTTTTAAAAAAACTTGGAGGCTGAGGCAGGAGGACTGCTTGAGGTCAGCAGTTTAAGACCAGCCTGGACAACATGGCAAAATCCTGTCTCTACAAAAAAAAAAAAAATAGCAGGATGTGGTGATTTGTGCCTGTAGTCTCAGCTAATTTGGAGGCTAAGGTAGGAGGATTGCTTGAACCCAGGAGATCGAGGCTGCAGTGAGCTGTGATCACACCATTGCACTCCAACCTGGGCAACAGTTCAAGACCCTGTCTCACACACCAAAAATTTAAAAATTAGCCAGTCATGGTGGCATGTGCCTGTACTTCCAGCTATTCCTAGGGGGGTTAGCAGGGGAACTGAAGTGAGAGGATCGCTTGAACAGGGAGGTTGAGGCTGCAGTAAACCATGACTGCACCACTGCATTCCAGCCTGGGCAACAGAGTAAGACCCTGTTTTAACAGTTTTTTTTTTTTTTTTAAACATCATTACGAATTTTTGGATTCTTTGCTGTTTTGATCAATGTCTTTTTTCTTTTTTTTTGAGATGGAATTTCACCTTTTTGCCCAGACTGGAGTGCAGTGGCACGATCTTGGCTCACTGCAACTTCTGCCTTCCAGCTCAAGACATTCTCCTGCCTCGGCCTCCTGAGTAGCTAGGATTACAGGAACCCGCCACCACAGCAAGCTAATTTTTGTATTTTTAGTAGAGACTGGGTTTCACCATGTTGGTCAGGTTGGTCTTAAACTCTCAATCTCAGGTGATCCACCTGCCTCGGCCTCCCAAAGTGCTGGGACTACAGGCGTGAGCCACCATGCCCAGCCTCAATGTCATTTTTTAGTGGTATGTTAGGCCAGTAGGAGGCCCTTTAGTTTGGGTCCCAAGTCCTTTGGCCATGACCCCATTATTTTGGGTGCTTCTTTACTCTCTGGCACCAGATTCCCAGGCTCCCTTCTGCACTTGCTCCCATATCGAAATCCAGTCACTTCTCCAAAAAACCTGGTTCCTTTCAGTAGGAAATGGCACTCAGAGACCACAGTCCGGCTTTGGGATGGGGAGCTGGAAAGGTGCAGGTCATGGGGCCCCAGCCTGGGCCCTGCCAGCCTCTGCCTTTGCAGAGGGCCTACCTTCGCACTGTTGAAAGCCTTGGCCCACCATTGAGTGGTAAAACTTGGCTCATGGATGGATCACGACCCCTAGAGGCTGGGCTCGGCATCGCTGGAAGTCAAACCAATAGTGACAAAGCCTTCCTGGACTACACAGGGAAGGAGTCTCTGGGCTAGGGTGGGTTGAGGCCTGGGGTTACCTCCTGGCTCATCCCAGCACCCCAGGCTTTAGTGGTGGCACGGTTCAGCCAACTATCTCATCATGGGAAACCTGCCGCTACCTGCCCTGCATGAATGTTTCCATTTCTTTGTCTCCCAACTGAAATTCAGGGTACTTCAGGGCGGGGACCTTGCCTGTCTTGCTCATCACCCTCCCAAAGTTACACTGCAGGGGCTCAAGAAAATGCTTCTGACAAACAAATGCCTCCAAGGCATGGTTTCCTTTTACCAAGAAGGGGGTCAGCAACGGGGAAAGACTCATACTGCAGAGCAGGGGTTGGAACCTGCCTCAGGCTGGCTGTCCCCAAGGCATCCCCACCCAACCCCACTGGGTCCCAGGAATGCCTAAGTGCTGTGCAGAGCATGCGGCTCCAGGCACTTTGCTGGGACAGGCCTGCAGGGACATGGGCCCTACTGGCTATTCCCAGAAAGGCTGGGACCCTCCCCTAGCCCCATCTGCCCTGCATTCCATCCCAGCTCAACTGCTGTGGGAGGCAGCTGTGAATCTACCTGCCATTTAGTTGGAGAGGCAGCTGAGTGGCCACCTCCTCGCTGCAGCATCCGAAGGGATAGGGCATTTACCCCCAGTCCCACCCACCCCACTCAGGTGGAGAAACAGAACACCATGGGGTGGAGGGGCACAGTATAGTGATTCAGGGACAGAATCCAAGCCCCCATTTCCTGACCAGGCAAGCTTCGGCCCCACAGAGCTGGAAAATGCTGCAGCCCAGAGTAGGCTGGAGCAGGAAGGCCAGGAGAATGTGGCCAGAGGAATGAGGGGTGGGGAGTGGGGAACACATTTCAATTCTGAATCTACGAAGGAACAAGGCATTCAACCAACAGGACCAAGACTGAGCAGCCTGGAGGGGTGCGCAGAGGACAGCTGCCGAGACACTTACACCGTCACCAAATGTGTCCGATCCACTCCGTGCAGTGGTCCTGGGGCCTGGCTCAGGGTCTCAGAGGTGAGGTTCCAACGAGCTGCCAGGTTCTCTGCAGGGAATGACTGCACTGGGGACCCCCGTGCCTTCAGCCCCAGGCAGCTGGAGGAGGTGGCGTCCCAGCCTCCGAGATAGGAGCTCACATCCACCTGTGTGCTCAGCAGGCAGGCTCTGGCATCCTCGGTAAAGGCACCTGTGGGCTGCAGCTGCTGAGGGCCGTGGGTACACACACCCCAGGACTCTGACGCCCGGGTGCTCTGCCCTTTCTGCAGCCTGAAATTTGCTGAATTCCCTGAGTCCCACTCCTCCCCAACTATCTCAGTTATCTGCTGCTGTGTGGCAAATTGTTCCAGAACGTGCCGGCTGAAACACCAGCCATTTCACTTGCTCACTTCTTGCAGGTGAGCAACTGGAACTGGGCTCGGCTGGGCAGTTCTTGTGCTAGTCTTACCTGGGTCACTCGAGTGGTCTCGTGGGTGCTCTGCCAAGGCGCCCTGGCTTCAGATGGCTTAACACACAGGTCTGGTGGTTTGTGGTGGCTGTCAGCCTGACCACGTGTCTCCACAGGCTGTCCCGAGCTTCTTCACAGTGTGGCAGAGTTTCCAGAAACAAGAGTAGACAGGCTTATGTCAAGCCTATGAAGGTTCCATTGGTCAAAACAAGTCCACGACCCAGCCCAGAGTTAGTGGGGAAGGGACAACACAAGGCAGGGACACTCAGGGGCATGATTCCTGGGGACCAGGACTGTAACAGTCTTTCCTAGGAAGGTGTTCAGGGTGAAGCGGTCATTAGAGCCACCCCTGCAGTCAGGGCTGGGCAAGGGCAGAACCCTGCCGTAGAGGGAGGCTGTGCTGCGGCATGCAGGACTGCTGCAGACCCCGGCCTCGCGGCGCTGAGGGCCAGTGCTCCGCGGGCACCCACGAGGTCTTCAACTCGGTGATACAGACCCCGGCCTGAGGGCCAGTGCTCCGTGGGCACCCACGAGGTCTTCAGCTCGGTGATACAGACCCCGGCCTGAGGGCCAGTGCTCCGCGGGCACCCACGAGGTCTTCAGCTCGGTGATATAGACCCCGGCCTGAGGGCCAGTGCTCCGCAGGCACCCACGAGGTCTTCAAGTCAGCATCCCAGGGCTGCAGAGGAGCCTGGACTCATACTCCAGGAAGAGGTCACTGGGATCGATCTGAATGCCTAGGCAGTAGGGTCCACTTTGGACAGCCTGGGGCTGTGGGTGGAAAGGTGGAGGAGATGGAGGGGTAACGACCAGGGCACAGCTGCAGAGGGCGGGCTGACGGTTTGGGTCAGCCCCGGGAACCACCCAGGATTTGGGAAAGGTGCTCTGCCAGAAGCAGGGCAGCGGAAGCACCTACTGTGGAACTGCGATGAGAAGAAATCCAGACTTGTAAGAGGTGTTCCCCCGGGACTCCCACAGCCAGTCCCTCAAGGGGACATCCTGCAGTGGTCCTCAGGGTCTGTGATCCAAGAGCCAAGGGGCTGGACTTGCCGCAGCTGGCTGTGGGGAGGTTCAGGACAGGCTCAGCTACGGGCGGTCACCCAGCTGAAGGGGTCTACCTCCCCCACTTACCAGTGGCCCTGGAAGCAAGGCTTGATGGGAGGAGTTCTGTCTCAAAGCTGAGCCACCTGGATCCCCGGCCCACGCCTCCGTGTAGGAGCTGAGTAAACTTGGGCAAGTCATTTTGACTCTCTGGCCTCAGTTCCCTCCTCTGAGAAGTGGGAGCCTGACAGCACAGATCAGTTTCAGCTTCAGGACAGTAATGGCCTGGGCCCAGAATCGTGGATGCGGGAAGAAAATGTGTGAGTGTCACTAACGTTGAACAAACCAGTCATGAGCAGTGCCTGTACGTAAGTTATAAATGAACACACACACTAACAGTGCAGTTATGGGCCAGGCACGGTGGCTCAAGCCTGTAATCCCAGCACTTTGGGAGGCCAAGGCAGAGGATAACAAGGTCAGGAGATCAAGACCATCCTGGCCCACATGGTGAAACCCTGTCTCTACTAAAAATACAAAAATTAGCTGTGTGTGGTGGTGCGCACCTGTAGTCCCAGCTACCTGGGAGGCTGAGGCAGGAGAATTGCCTGAACCCAAGAGGCAGAGGTTGCAGTGAGCCAAGATCATGCCACTGCACTCCAGCCTGGGCAACAGAGCGAGACTCCGTCTCAAAAAAACAAACAAAAAAAACCCACAAAGAAACAAACAAAACACCAGTGCAGTTATGGGTAAGAATATGCCACTAAAGACACCTGAAGCTCACTCACTGTCTCGGGGTGAGACAGGAGTTTCAGAAGAGAAGCAAGGGGTTTCCTTGAAGGCCAGTGAGCTGTGGAAAGCTCAGCTCTTACCCTGCCCCACAGAGTACTAGCAACACACCCCCAAGACCTGTCTTAAGAATGAGTGGATTGGCAGTTTATCCAGCCTCTATTCCATGCCAGGCAACTGGACTAGACTGAAGCCTTCACACATACTGCTTGTTTAAAGCTCACTAGCCTTTAAAATGTCCATTATCGGCCAGGTGTGGTGGCTCATGCCTGTAATCCGAGCACTTTGGGAGGCTGAGGCGGGCAGATCACCTGAGGTCAGAAGTTCCTGGCAAAACCACGTCTCTGCTAAAAATACAAAAAAATTAGCTGGGCGTGGTGGCGGGGCCTGTAATCCCAGCTACTTGGGAGTCAGAGGCAAGAGAATCATTCGAACCTGGGAAGTGAAGTTTGCAGCACGGGCGACAGAGGGAGACCCCGTCTCCACAAAAAAAAAAAAAAAAAAAAAAAACAAAACCTATCTCTGGAGGCAGAAACAATGAAAACGTCCATTATATTTGCTCTGTATGTGAGGAGGCAAGCCTAGAGTAAACGCGTAAAAGAGATCAAAAAATATTTTAGTGGGGCAAGGTTGAGTCAGCATCCACGAGTGACAGAGGCTGGAGGGTGGGGAGGGGTTTCAGGTGCTTCCAGCCCAGCTCCACCACTGGCTAGTTGCATGATGTGGGCAAGCCACGTTTCTCTAAGTCTTGGTTTCCTCTTCTACAGAACAGAGATAATGACAGCCCCTACCTGTGAGGTTGTCATAAAATTAAATAATGTGGGCCAGGCTCGGTGGCTCACGCCTGTAATCCCAGCACTTTGGGAGGCCGAGGCGGGTGGATCACAAGGTCAAGAGATCAAGACCATTCTGGCCAACATGGTGGAACTTCGTCTCTACTAAATATACAAAAATTAGCTAGGTGTGGTGGCGTGCGCCTGTAGTCCCAGCTACTTGGGAGGCTGAGGCAAGAGTATTGCTTGAACCCAGGAGGTGGAGGTTGCGGTGAGCCCAGATCTCGCCACTGCACTCCAGCCTGGAGATGGAGCGAGACTCTCTCAAAAAAAAAAAAAAATGTAATAATGTATGTTTGGTCCTTAGGGACAAAACAATCACCAATAAATCCAGCAATTATTACTAAAAACCACAAATAATTTGCTACATGGCAAATGACACACTTAAAATTATTTATATATTCATTTAGATTTTTGAGACAGGGTCCCACTATGTCACCCAGGCTACAGTGCAGGGGTGAGATCTCCACTCACCGCAACCTCTGCCTTTAGGTTCAAGTGTTTTTCATGCCTCAGCCTCCCCAGTAGCTGGGATTACAGGAACATGCCACCAAGCCCAGCTAATTTTGCATTTTTAGTAGAGACTGGGTTTTACCATGTTGACCAGGCTGGTCAACTCCTGGCCTCAAGTGATCTGTCCCCCTCGGCCTCCCAAATGCTTAGATTACAGGGGTGAGCCACCACTCCGGGACCTGTGTATTTATTTTTTGACGCAGGGCCTCACTCTGTTGTCCAGGCTGGAGAGCAGTGGTATGATCGTAGCCCACTGCAGCCTCTTCCTCCTGGACTCAAGCAATCCTCCTACCTGAGACTCCAGGGTAGCTGGGACTACTGTTGTGCCCTGCCAGTAGAAGATGCACTTGTTGCTAAATTTATTCAATGAAGTGCCACGATCCATACTGAAAATAACTGTTGTGCAAACTCTGGGCACCTGCGCATGAAGCCTTTAAGCACTGGGATTCATCCATTACGCATGAATGCCAAGGAGGAGGCCGAGGAGACACCTCCTTGATGCTGAGTGCTGGCGAACGGTGGCTAGGGCACACCAGCTGCTCTGGGGCAACAGAAATGCCCAGTCTGCCCAGACCTGAGGGAAAGGAATTTCTAAGGCGAACTGAAGCTGTTAGCACATGTCAGAAGGCTCAGCCTGCATCCCGTCATCTGTTCCTTGGCCAAACCTTTCTCAAGTTGGCCAACAGGGACGGCCTGGAGAGGAAGTCCTAGGGGCAGGAAGTGCTGCAGGCACTCAGAGCATCCTCTGAATCTGCGGAGCCTGCAGTGGAATCTGGCCCAAGTCTTTTCGGCAGCCACCAGCACTCACTAGGCACCTGCCATGGGCAGGGTACCAGGTGGAAGCACAGATCACCAGAGAACCACCTACAATTCTAACACCTTCCATTGACAAGGACACAGCCCTGACTTGACTGCAGGCACCAGCTCCTCTGTGCTGCCAGACATCCTTGCCCAGGCGAGCTGCTGTCTTTATTCAACTCCCCCTCCTCCTGGATCCCTTCCTATGACTTTGCAGGCGGGACCATCCCTTCCTGCTTCTAGTGGAGTTCTGAGAAGCTCTCCCTGCCCCATCTTGGCAGGACGGTGTCTGTTCGGCTTGTCCAGGCCAGAACTCGGCCAATTTCCTCACATATAACAACCAGCCAACTCTCCATTGAGGAGGGCAACGGGAGGAAGAAAGAGGCACCAAGGAATGGAGGGAGGTGGAGGACCCAGAATCCGGAACTCAACCTCATTTAAAATCTACAGCCAGGCGGAGTGGCTCACGCCTGTAATCCCAACACTTTAGGAGGCCGAGGTGGGTGGATCGCTTCCGGTTAGGAGTTCAAGACCAGCCTGGGCGACATGGTGAAACCTTGTCTCTACTAAAAATACAAAATTAGCCAGGTGTGATCACCTGTAGTCCCAGCTACTTGGGAGGCTGAGGAACGAGAATCCCTTGAACCCAGAGGTGGAGGTTGTAGTGACCCAAGACCATGCCACTGCACTCCAGCCTGGGCAACAAAGTGAGACTCCATCTCAAAACAAAAATAAAAACCAAAACAATTAGCCAGGTGTGGTGGCACATGCCTGTAGTCCCAACTACTTGGGAAGCTGAGGCATGAGAATCACCTGAACTTGGGAGGTTCAGGTTGCAGTGCACCAAGATCCCACCACTGCACTCCAGCCTGGGCAACAGAGCAAGACCCTGTCTCAGAAATAAATAAATAAATAAAGTAAATAAAATATAAATAAAAATCTAAAACACCAGGTCTTCAGATTTGAACATTTCTTCCCCCAGTCCTTTGGCAGTAAGTATACTGATTGCTCAATAAACAAGAAAAGGGCCCCGAGAACCGCAAGTCTCAGCTAATTGGCAGCTGGGAATCCCATTCCCTGGGCGTCAATCATAATCCATGGCGGGGCCTTTGATCCCTAAGCACAGGACGAGCAGGCACTTATTCTTCCCCTGCAATGCACCGATCTCTCTATTTTGTTTATACCTAGCTATGTGGCTATTATTCCCAGCTGTGGGGAACTGGATGAGCACAACAGTGCTGACCTCAAGGAACTGTCTAGTGAGCGCAACATCTTATCAAACACTTCAGATCAACATGTGCAATTATCACAGCATCAGGAAGGGCGCGGGGCAGCAAGTGGCCTTGTTCACGCGGACAGAAGGAGAAATTGATACAACTGCTATGGAAGGCCAGCGAGCAGTACATATCAAACGGAAAATGAACTAGAGATTCTATTTACCCTGCAACTACACGGGCATGTCGGTGAAGTGATGTGATTTCCATTCTGCTGATGTTACAAAGGATACTTCAGCGCCTGTCAGCTCACGATGGTTTCCACAAATCACTGTCGCCATAAATAGAATACCATGAAATCAATACAAAAGAATGAAGTGGCTTTATTTATTTTTTTAATTTTTGAGGCTGAGTCTGTCGCCCAGGCTGGAGTGCAATGGCGTAATCTCAGCTCACTGCAACCTCCGCTTTCTGGGTTCAAGTGATTCTCCTGCCTCAGCCTCCTGAGTAGCTGGGATTACAGGGGCATGCCACCATGCCCAGTTAATTTTTTTGTATTTTTAGTAATGACAGGGTTTCACCATGTGGGCCAGGCTGGTCTCAAAACTCCTGACCTCAGGTGATCCATCCACCTCATCCTCCCAAAGTGCTGGGATTACAGGTGTGAGCCACTGCACCCGGGCCAAAGTGACTTTAGACCTATGTGCTAATGCGAGAAGACTAGGAAAACAACTGGTGTGTCGGGCGGCAAAGCTAATGTAGAGAGAATGTCATTTGTATGTGTGCACAAATGCATGCCTGCAAACGTGTGATCAACCCTTGAGGAATACGCAAGGAACTGACAGCAATGGCCGCCTATGGAGAGGACTGGGTGGTTAGAGGGCAGGGATGAGACACATGTCACGTAGGCCTTTTATACCAGGAACATTAGTTACCTATTTTAAAAATAAGAACTTAAAATCACCTCATTCCAGTCAGTACAAAGAGGCTAGCACAGAATGAGCCTCAAGTTGTAGAAGCCCTGAGCATCAGTCCCCTGCAGAAGGCGGGAGAAGGCAGGGGTTCATCGGGACCAGAGATGGACAGGATGCATGACCGGGCTGAAGAGGCACCTGGGAGCGCACCTGATGTCGGGAGGTTACAGGGCCTTAGGACAAATGCAGAACTGTGCATTTTCTGGGAGACAGGTGCAATGCTTTCTGCTTTCCACAGGAGAGGTTGGTCCCTGATTATGTGGGGAGTGGGACAGAAAAGGCAAGAGGAATGGTGGGGATAAGGGGTGGGTTAGGAGGCCACAGCACCCCCCCGGGTGGGAGGGAGGGCTCGTGCTGTCCCTGGCAGCAGTCATGGATCGAAGTGCATCTAGCTTGGTGACCAGATACATGGTAGTTCCACACACCAGAGGATGCAGAAACAAGAGCAGGGGAATGGTCTTTGTCTTGGATGTGTCATCTGGGGGCACTGAAAGACGTGGGGGTGGAGGGGTCCAAGGGCAGCTGAGCTCTGGGGACAGGGCTTTAGGTGTGAGCGCTGTGGAGTGTGCAGGTACTAAAAGGGCGCCCAGGCAGTGGGAAAATGGTGAAGGGAGGGCGAGCTGGCAGAGTGGGTGGGCCAGCCGGTGTGCCAAGGCCTATGACTGTGCTCCTGCTTCTGAGACAACAGGTAAGTATACTTGGGAAGCTCTCTCAAGGGGTGGGTTCCGTTCAGCCCAGAATAGAATTGGCCGGGTGCAGTGGCTCACATCTGTAATCCCAGCACTTTGGGAGGCTGAGGCCGGTGGATCATCTGCGGTCAGGAGTTCGAGATCATCCTGGCCAACATGGGAAAACCCCATCGCTACTAAAAATCAGCTGGGCATGGTGGTGGGTGCCTGTAATCCCAGCTACTCAGGAGGCTGAGGCAGGAGAACTGCTTGAACCTGGAAGGCAGAGATTGCAGAGTGAAGATTGCAAAGCAGAGACTGCACCACTGCACTCCAGCCTGGGAAACAGAACAAGACTCATCTTGAAACAAAACACCCCCAAAACAAAGAACCCCCCCCCCAAAAAAAAGAATGTCAGGGTCATCCATGAGCTAGTGTGGGCCCAAATGATGCCCCAGGCATGGCCTCTGATCTGTTGAGAAGGAAAGCAATTTACGCAGAGCCTCACATAACTGTCAGCTCCAAGAGTCAGTGCCTCGCAGCGTGCTTGGAGCTGCCTCCAAGTGGCGAGCTGCCTCTCCAGCAGCGTCAGCACTGAACGCCCTCACGATCATTCCTTCCCACAAGCTGAATGGCTGGGATAGGCCTGGCAGGGGCCTCACTAGGTCTCTCTGAGCCTTGTGATTCTCACCTCAGTGCTGTCTTGGCCTAGATTTTACCAAAAAGCAGAGCCTGAGATGAGGCTTTGTAGGTAAATGGTTTGATTTTGAAACTGATCCCAGGTTAACAGAAGTAGGGGGCCAGAAAATGTGAGGCAGGGAAGCAGTCAGCCCCAGACCATTTCTGAGCTGGTCTCCGCAGAGGGCCGTGGATGGAGGCCCTAAGAAATGGCCTCGGAACTGCTGTCTGCGGCCCCCTTACTCAGAGCTGCCCCTGGGGACAGAACTCCCTGCTACTTCCAGGCTGCTGTTCGGAGGTCCCCTAGGCCGCCCACCTCAGAGTGCTGCAGTCACACCTGTCTGAAGCTGGGGTTGTGGGGAGAGCCAAGATGAAGGGAAGTGAGGCACGGAGGCGACCTAATCTACACCTGTAAATGGATGTCTTTCCCCATCAGTCCGAGGAACGGGGGCCTGCAGCCAGGGCCGCCATGTGTCCCTGATGCGGGACTCACAGCCTGCCTGCTATCCCTTCCTTTCCTGTGCCCTTGCTTGTGCTCAGGTTGGGCCAGTCTTTGAGAAGGCCTTTCCCTCAACACCTCCACAGCTCCCCTCTTCCCGGTCTCACGCATTGCCCGAGGTTCTTTTAAGTCAATAAAGGCCAGGTCCAAATGGCTCCCTCATCAGTGCCCATCCTAGCAGATGTCCGGTGGCATCCTGGCAGGGGGCCGCCTCAGCCTCAATCATCCCCATCGCTGTCCTTGGAACTCATTTCCTCTTGTTCTAGACCACAAGTCACCTTCACAAATCACAGCGGAGGTCTCAACGCTTTTGATCTCCACCCCTAGGTGCCACCCTCACCCCTTTCCACAGGCTCAGCTCCAGGACAGGCACTCCCTAAAGACATAAGGCAGCTGCGACCTCCCTCCCAGACCCTCCTGCAGCTGCGGCACCACTCCCTGTGATAGGGTGTGTGCAGTGCCCCCCCATTAGACTGCCAACCTGGGGGAGGCTGGACCCAGCCACCCTTCTACAACCCTCCTGCACCGTGCAGTCACACACAGGGGCCCCATCTGCCTGGACCTAGAAGTTGGGTTTCTATAGTAGAAGTTACCTAGTGAGCAGACTCCGTGGCACAATGGATAGTGCATTGGGCTTCTAGCGGTATCTAACCAAATCCTACATCCCAGCTAACAAAGGGAAGACCACGACACCACAGCCACCGCCAGCTCCTGCTGCTACTCAGGAAACTACCAGCATCCACTCTGGGCTGAGCAGAGGCCACAGAGGCAGTGATCTCGCCTCTGCACTGCTACCATCCTGCCTCCAGGGACCAGGCCAAAAAGCCTGGTGAGGCTGAAAAACGAAAACCCACTATGGGGAGAAAAATCACTTCTTACTGAACCCCTGCATTTGAGCCCACAACTATCACAAACCATGAATTCATGCGCTTCAATTTGATTCCAACTATAAAATTTTACACAAAAAAGGATGTAGGTTCAGATAGAGCAAAAGGCTAAAAACAAAAGGCATCCCGAGCTGTGTTTCCAAAGGGTCTGATTTGGAGGAAATTAAACATTTGGAAACCCAAGACTCACTCAAAAGGAAAGAAAGAACCCCACTTTGGTACAGGGTAGGGTACTGCTTTGATGGAGAGTGGGGGTGCAGAAAATGCTTTGGTTTCGTATTTTATTACATCAATGGCTTGAAAATTTTTATTTAACCTCAGCAAATATTGGAAATAGAAAAATGAATTCTGCAGAATTTCACAAATAAATTTTCCAATTTCCACTAACAAATGTTATCATTCAATGGCTAAGCAGTTATAATGCTATGAACATTCACCACAATGAATGTGCTGAAATAGAAAACAGGCAAAGAGACATTAAAATATTACTTACAACAGCATTATTACAGCATATTTTCTTTAAAATTCCAACGTGGATTTTATCACTTCAAAAGATATACAGCATTTCCATTATATTTGCAAACTTAACCTTATACATCTTTTAAAATCTTGAAAATTTTTTAAGCAGTCTAAAAAGCACTTAGCAAAGTCGCTAAGTCTACATAATGGAATACTACCCACCCCAGTGTAAATTTTCTTCTTAGGAGAAGGTGGCTGTAAACACTCATCATCATACAACATGCATCACCTCTGCTGACCTTCCTTCTTCTGATGCGACGTCGCTGCAATTGTGCTTTACTACAACATAAGAGAAGCTGCGGAGATTCAGGGAGTGGCAGAAACAGCATCGCACAGGACCGCTAGATATAGATGACCTAAACTACCTGGAGTCCATCTGAGGCAAAGTTTCACTTGATACTAAAAGCTTGAATCCTGGGTCATTCGGTTTAGAAACAGGCTAGACAAGAGAGAAAAAGAGGCCCTTGTTGGAGTTGGCTCCATCTTTTCTTAGCTCACATAAAAGCAGGGATCCAGTCAGCGTAATGCACAGTTTGGCTGATTTTTGGTGTGCAATTATACCAATAGTACGTCTGATATTTAGAATGACAAAAACAGGGTATAGTTGAAATTTAAAGTGACAATGAGCACAGTTAACAGTGGTGTGTGGTATCTGAGGAAACTTTCTATGAACAGAAAACCACTGCTTAATGAGTCCACCACAGTAAGCTTTTACAACCCAACTACCTTTTCATTTTTGTTTTGTGTGTTGAATAGAGGTTTGTGAGCATCAAAAGGTCTTATAGATAAAAAATGATCAAAAACCATTTTGAGGAAGCGGCGTCTCCACAAATTCTGTGCACCAAGATAACGCAGCATTGCGTTACACCAACCTCTGGCTCCTGCCAACACCAGCACCCACCTGTGAGCCACCACGAATGTAATCAGCACAACTGGGGCGTGGTTCCTTCCCAGTTAAAAGAGCTATATTACAGAATGGATCACTGTTGCAGACCAGTCAACACAATATTCAAGTAACAAGGTGTTTAAATGGATAAGTGAAAAAAAGTTTACCTAACACTTTACACATCTACATAAAATTAAATAAAACAAACTTTTAATGCATATGTAATACAATTTATATCTTTTAGGGTTTCTAAACTAAAAGTTTAAAACTATTATTTGCATCAATGATACTATATTTTGCACAATAACTTATGAGAAAAATTTCCACAAAAATATATATAATTATGACATTCACATTGATAACTTTTAAGAAGACAAAGCTTAAGTGAACATTCCATCTGAAGCAGTTACCACATCCCAAACCCTACCTGCCAACGCACCTAATTCTTGATATGTTAAAAAGTCTTCACATAAATAACCAACCACTTCGCTTTTAAAGCCAAGTGATTTCTTACATTTACATCATTGCAAAGACAGTGTAATGAAAAAAAGTTGAAAACACAGTGCTATCTTACGCAGGAAACCACAACAAAGGCAGTCAAGGACAGCTACCTCTTTTCCCCGTCAAATGAAAACGACATGCCCCTGCCCCTTGGGGAGAAAGCCTAGTTCAGCTGCTGTGATGATCTCAAGTGATTCTTCAGGGCTGGGGGACCACTCAGTGCCAGGAACCAAGTAAGGGCATAGTGCAGAATACAGATCAAGGCCTGGCACTCGTGGCTGGCTTGCCACGCTATGTAAGAATTAGCATCAAGCTTCCAAATGCTGCCAGAAGGGATCAGGCTATTTTTCCTTACGGGAGATACAGACCTACTGGCAGGGCAAGAAACGCAGTGCAGCAATTGCCTGCTGCTTCTGTTACAGGAAGGAAGTCTTGAGGGAAGCAAGGAGAACCTAAAGCTTCGGCTCATACCTTAGTGTCCCCTTTACGCAATGTGCAAACTTAGGCTGACTCCTTCTCATGCTTCTCCCGCCGCCCTCGGTGTACACAGCGGGCTTATGGTTTTTTGTTTTTGTTTTTGTTTTTTAAAAAAAAAAAAAAAAAAAAAAAAAAAAAGGCCTTCCCTCAACCCTAGTGTTATTTTGCTAACCCTGTCTCCAGGTAGCAGCGACAACTGGGACTCCTCTGCTGCTTCCCAGGCGCTTATGTGACCAACACACACCTGGTACGGGAATGAGATGATGAAGGGCGGGCAAGTCCCATTGTACTTCCCTTTTGAATGACCTTTCTCCAGACTATACTAAAATGCAATTAACAATTCCAAAATACCTAGGTTTCTAGCTGACCCTCTTTCTAAAGGGAAAATCAGCTGACTTCAACAACAACAACAACAAAAACAAGGTGCTTGGGAGTCAAAACATATCAAATTTTAATTGCATATTTTAAATTCTTAAGAATTCTGTTTATGCCTTAAAGCATCTGCATTTTTTTTTTTTTTTTGGTATTAAAAGCAGAAAAAAATATTTAAATGATGCAAACAACAACAAAAGCGACTTCAACGTATTTAGTGCAGTCTGAATGGCCGTGGGGTGGGAACAGGGCATGTGAGAATGCAGTCTGACAGTCTGCTCCTCAACCCTCAGCGGCCCACGGTCTGGTAAGATAACAAAAGTGATTCTGGAAGTCTCAACATGTTTATGAGAAAATTTTACTTGTTCCCAGTCCAACCAAAAGGCATTACAGACCACTTTGTAGGTGATTTCTCTTCATCTCAGTCTCACTAGACCAGTACATTGATCACTTCTCTGTCCTGTACTCTGATATTAAGAGTGTGGATGGTGTTTGTGTCATCACATCAGCACATGAAGGACACACACTGGCATACGGAGTGCCACATAAAAGGCCAGGCGAACTGAGAAAATGCGGAACAACATGCAGCTTTCAGAAACCATCGCAGCTGTTCTAATATTCTGACACTGACATTTACAATCTGCGCTGTCAGAATCTGCAGCAAGCTCCCGTCTCCTCATCTCAGTGATGTCATCTTTGGCTAGCAAATAACTTGAAAGAAGAAATAAGACACTAAAACAGAAAAAGGATTGATACCATGGTTGCCAAAAGGAGAAGGCACCAATTCCAAATGTACAAGCACCAGGTACAGTGATGTGGGCCAAACCTCTTGGAGGTGGGGGTGGGGGTCAGGAAAAGATGGGGTGGCACCCACCCTGGGGTCACAATGCTGAAAAGTTGAAGGCAGAAAGCATTGAGGTCCACGTTCCCTTTAAGCTAGTGTCCAAGGACAGTTGCAGTGAATGAGCTTTGTAACACTTGGGAAGGGAGAAGGAAGAGATTTAAGCCAACTCAATTTATAAACTGTAACTATACCCCATGTTTAGGAAAATGTGAGTTGCATCAGGATGCTTGGCATGATAAAGGTTATGATGTAGTCTGGCAATATATTGTGATTTCCAAAAAAAGCAGATTATCACTTAGGTGGCTGTCTCAGAAAAGAACAAGAGAAACTTTCTAGAACGCCAACAGCATCGCGGTTACTCTGAAAATTACTCTATGCACAAAGTAGAAATTGCAGGCCATGCAGGAACAGAGTCGGGCCTTCCGAGGAGACTGCCTGCTCTGAAGCTGCTGACTGGGAAGAGCTGCCATTGATGGGGCTCAGGGGCTCCGGCGGGGGAGGCGGTTCCCAGAGTCACAAGAGATGTGCAGGCCATGAGATTCCCCGGCACGGAGGCAGAGTGCGAGAGATGCAGTGGAGCTCTCTGGGAAGTGGCGCCAACATGGAGGAACGAGCAAAGAATTAAGGCAGATGGAGCACAGGACTGGAAGGATATGCCTTTTTTGGTAATAGCTGCTTGTCCAGAGAGATGTGATGCAGATGGCTAGGTGATGTCTCGTAATACCTGATATCCCGGATAACACAGTAGTCCACACCAATTGTTCAAAGCCACCAGAGTTCCTCAGGAGGCAGATGTATATCTGACATCCAGAACAGAAGGAGCCTGAGGCCAAGAGAAGAAAGAAAAAAAAAAAGGATCAAAGAAGAGGTAAACAGCACAAGCTGCTATCTCCAGTGTACTGAAAAGGAAGGGGGTAGCCAGCAAACCTGCAGAGGAAACACTGTGTTGTTTCTTTTTTTCCCTGAGACGGAGTCTCACTTTGTCACCAGGCTGGAGTGCAGTGGCGTGATCTCGGCTCACTGCAACCTCTGCCTCTTGGGTTCAAGCGATTCTCCTGCCTCAGCCTCCTGAGTAGCTGAGACTACAGGCCCGTGCCACCACGCCCAGCTAATTTTTGTATTTAGTACAGATGAGGTTTCACCATGTTGGCCAGGCTGGTCTCTATCTCTTGACCTCATGATCTGCCTGCCTCGGCCTCCCAACATGCTGGGATTACAAGGATGAGCCACAGCGACCAACCCAAACACCATGATGTTCTTAAGGGCAGGGCAAGTGTGTGGCCTCTCCGGCCAGGCATCCTGGTCTTGAATCCCAGCCCTCCCACATTCTAGATGTCTTTTTGAGCTTCAGTTTCTTCATGTGTAGAAGATACATAGTGATATCTACTTCACCAGGATTAAATTTAAATGCCTGAAAACGGCCCAGCACAGTGGCTCGTGCCTGTAATCCCAGCACTTTGGGAGGCTGAGGCAGGAGAACTGCTTGAGGCCAGGAATTCAAGACCGGCATGGCCAACAAGGCAAAATCCTGTCTCTACTAAAAAGAAATATTGGCCGGGCATGGTGGTGCACAACTGCAGTCCCAGCTACTTGGGAGGCTGAGGCACAAAAATCACGAGCTCGGGAGGTGGAGATTGCAGTGAGCTAAGATCATACCACTGCACTCCACTTGATCTCAGCAACAGAAAACTCTCTGTTTCAAAAAAACAAACGAACAAAAAAACCTGAAAAGGTCATACAAGCACAGTAGCAGCCCTAACTCCTCTCACTGGCTTGAGGGCAGGCTGTGGCACCCACCGTTTGGCGCCCAGCCACTGGCTCCAGCTGGGATACAGGAGCCCATATGATCTCAGGACTATCTTTAAAAGCTATGTGGCATTTCCTAACTCCCCTCTCCTATTTTTTAAAACTGACACCCAGACTCAAACTTAAATAAAGGTTACATGGCATCTTGCTGCTCTCTGCCACTTTCACAGTGTCTGAGTGCTAGAGAAACAACTGGGCTATTCGTCCAGAATCTGGAAGTGATTGTTCTTTCAGTTAAAAATCATATGATTTCTAAGTTAAATAAGGAGATTTCTCCTCACTGGTAATCTACTCAATCATTTCATAATTTTATGTGAGAATCTTTCTCTCCAACCCATGGCACCCTTTTTTAATGAGAGGTTGGATGTGACACCATCCCCAATCCACCCTTGCCCACTTCAAATAACTCTGAATTTCAAAAGCTCAAAATGCCCTTGGGCTACCTACCCGCCTCTGAGCTCTGAAGGAAATAATCTACATCTGACAGACCATTCTGTTACTAGAACTTCCAGGAATTCTTATGTTCTCCCTATGGGTTCTGCCTAATACATAAAACCTGAGGGCAGAGGGGACAGGCAGGACACCATCAGACATCTTTCTCAGCTGCTGGACTCCACAGGACAAATAAAAAGGCGAAATTACACACACCCCAAGTTCTGTGGACTCACCAGACAGACAAGTAAGCCAGTATTCTAACAAGTTCCCCTAGGCCCTGGGACACAGAGAAGCAGATGGTCACTAGATTAATTTCCTTCTGCAAACTAACATATGGAGAACAGAAAACCAGGTGATGGCAGGGCACAGCTGGCACTACAAGAAACTAAAGAAACAGGCCGGGCACAGTGGCTCATGCCTGTAATCCCAGCACTCTGGGAGGTCAAGGTGGGTGGATCACCTGAGGTCAGGAGTTTGAGACCAGCCTGGCCAACATGGCGAAATCCCGTCTCTATTAAAAATACAAAAATTAGCCGGGCATGGTAGCGCACGCCTGTAATCCCAGCTACTTGGGAGGCTGAAGGCTGAGGGCGGAGAACCACTTGAACCCAGGATTTGGAGGTTGTAGTGAGCCAAGATTGTGCCACAGCTCTCCAGCCTGGACGACAAAGAGAGACTCTGTCTCAAAACAATAAAAAGAAAGAAAGAAATGTACGAGGGGGTACATTTTAAATGACTACTGGAAAGTTTTTAAAGAGACATAAGGACTATGCAGCATTAAACATGAGTTAGATAATACCATTCTTCATTTTGTTTTGCAGAGAAGCTAGGTAAAAAAGACATGGAAGATGAACCACGCAGGAAAAACTATGATCTGTTGCTTGGAGGAGGCAGAAGTAGACTGGGAATGGAATGCCCATGCTTTGATGCACAATCCACATGCCAAGCAGACCATTATGGAGGAACCTGGGCTGATAACAAGGTTAAAAAAAACTACCTGACTCACTTAAGTCAATCAATGATCCAAGCATGAGAATGAAGAAAAAAAAACATATGCACAACAATGGACATCCTGTTGGTAATGACTCTTGGTTCTAAATTTCCTATCAGATTTGTTATGCCGGCCCAGCTAGCACTGGCTTTGATCAAATGTGAAGACGGAATACAGCTAGAGTTCCTGACTGTTTCTGCTTCCAGTCATCCTGGGAATGAAGCCGGAAAACACACACAGGAAGCAAGCTTTCATTCCTGCAAATCCTAATGCTTCCTCCTCAGCAGTCTCCAGCTTTTCAATGCTTCCTAAACTGAGTGCTAACAGGGGCAATTAGTGCTGGGACAAAAATCACTGGAAAAAAAAAGGGAAGATGAATAAAGAAAAAAAAAATCACTGCTGAAAATAAAAACACCACCATTTTAGTTACATGCCCTTTTCAGGCAGGGCTATGCATGGGGGTGACTCAGGGGTACTGACTTTGGAAATACTACTGATTTAGTACATTTATTACAAAGATTTTTTGGCAAAAGGCTCTAAAGAATCTAATTCTAAGAAAATTAATATGTTTCAATGCTGTTCTTGCAGATGGCTGTGCCTCGAGGTCCTTTTCCCAGGTGGCAAAGAGGCCTTGCATGGAGGGGTGGCACCATACTCCCAGGGATACCATCTACCTTCCAAGGTACTTCCATGCTCAGGTCAGGAACCCTTTTTCTGGGCTGCTTCTAGAGCCAGGCTCTTGAAGCAAAATGGCAGCACACACAATGCAAAATAGGTCATCTCAAATCATTCCAGCATGGTCTGAAAAAGACTTTGATGTGAAAGTGATTTTGCTTATAAAGCTAAATTAGGGCCAGGCGTGGTGGCCTCATGCCTGTAATCCCAGCACTTTGGGAGGCCGAAGTGGGCGGATCACAAGGTCAGGAGATGGAGACCATTCTGGCTAACACGGTGAAACCCTGTCTCTACTAAAAATACAAAAAAATTAGCTGGGTGTGGTGGCATGCGTATGTAGTCCCAGCTACTCAGGAGGCTGAGGCAGGAGAATCACTTGAACCCGGGAGGTGGAGGTTGCAGTGAGCCAAGATTGCGCCACTGCACTCCAGCCTAGTCAACAGAGCGAGACTCTCTTAAAAAAAAAAAAAAAGAAAGAAAGAAAGAAAAAAAAGCTAAATTAGTTCTTAAATTACCATGCTTATGAACATTCAGAGGCAAAGTGCTTGGCAAGTTCTTCTTTCTTATGTCCAGCCCCAGGCTCATGTGCTCTGGGAGTAGAGGGAGAAACATAACAGCAAGGCAGGCCAGGCTAGATGGGGAAATAGCAGGTGCTCCTGGCACAGACAGCAGGGAAGTGACAGATTAAACCAGGGCTATCATCCCAGAAATTATCAGCCACCATCACAGAAGTTCCAGCCAGCCATAGAACTGTTCCCATCAATATTTAAGCCAATCAGCCCCAAAGAGCATCAAAGGCTGGAAGATCTGGACAGCAGGGACAGGCCTGAGGAGCTCAGGGTTGGCCGGCCGTGAGACTCACCACTCAGTCTGTTAACCTCATGATGATGTGACGACACATTTCAGATGACTGAGCCTCACCGACATTCCTCACAAACTTCCACCTTAGTGCTTCGTGACAGCTTTCACTGTATTTTTACTTTTTCTTTATACCCCAACCCCCTGCATCTTAGTGACTCAAGATTTCACTGTATTTAAGGAAAACAGATAATGCAGAGTATTCTGTGGCTGGAGGAAACCAGGATGAAATTAAGAATCTGCCCAGAAATTAAAATGTGAATAATACACAGGGACCAAGAACTGGAGTCAATGCATACACGTTATGGTTATTTACAGGTAATAGTGAAGTTACTAATACAGCTGAAACCTAAGAATCTCTACAGCTGAAAAAATTCATCACTTTAGAAATTGGAATATCAAGCATGAACTTCCTAACAGAGAAGTGACTGTTTTGTTTCAGATTTACCTCGTCTTCCTCTTCAGGCATCTTAATGGAATTATCTGGGGACTTCACAGGTTTCTGGTTACTGGGCCCATTGGTCTCTTCTTTACCATGTTCTGCTTCCCATTCTTGTAAAACTTCATCTATGTTGAAGCGGCGTCGATAATTAACGAAAAAGTTTTTCACTTGTACCACTGACTTGTTCCCAATCACGTCTGAGATTGCCTGAAAATCTCGGCCGTATTTCCTGATGGCTAAGGATGTTAAGAAGGCATTTTTTAAAAATACAAGAGAAAAACAATTTTTTAAAACCACAGTTGAGATTTACCTCTTTAACCAGATAAGAAAACATACAGGCTTTTAACAGCAGGCACTAATTTTGTGTGCTGTAAGAGTAGGAAAAAGTACCGGTCAATTCTAGACACATTCTGGAGACGACTGACCCTGTTGTTTTGATATCTGTTTTCCCATTACATGTCACTTAACAACTGAAGTTACCCAGAAATTGCCCTAGGGCTGAGGACATTCTGCATTCACCTTTTTGGTATCGCAGGTCCAAAGTGTCTCCAACCTTAAAATCCGAACACTCTATCTGCTTCTTCTGGGGTTTTGTACTTCCTGAAGAGTGGGAGCTCAACGAGTAACTAGTAAAATAAAATACTCGCACCTTTAGAAAACTGAGAGTTCTAGGTTAAGTTTTTACAACTTGTGTGGGAAAGGAAAAGAAAAAAGCCCAAAGGAATGCAGTAATCTGGCTACAATGACATCCACTAGGACATAATCATCCAAGAAGCTATTTCTAAATAAATAGGGGCTGAGAGTGGGATGGGACATAACTTTTTCCCTAAAATCTACCAATGCCTCCAGGCTCTTTTTTTCCCCCTTTTATAATTTAAAGTCAGGGTCTCACTCTGTTGTCCAGGCTGGAATGCAGTGCGGTATGATCATGGATCAATGCAGCCTTGAGCTCCTGGGCTCAAGCAAATATGTTGGCCTCCCAAAGTGCTGGGATTACAGGTGTGAGCCACCACCACACCTGGCCTCCTAAACTCTTTAGAAGAAAACCTTCCCCATACCTTGTACGGCGAGAAGCTGCTCTTCTGTAGTCCAACGTGCATTACATTTCTGAATGACCTGGATATCCAAATGAGTCATTTTAGCACATTACATTTGGAGATGAATATGTCCCTCTGAGTTTAATGAACCTTTCTTTTTCTCTATCAGAATTTTAACATTAATTAAGTTCATAAAATTATGTCCATATACTCTTCCAAGAGATGTATACTGAAGATGTTATCACACAGGTTTTAATTCTTAAACATGCAAAACTTGAGTATGATTTCTGAGATGATGTTAACATAATCCTACCTCTGGAAGTCGATATGGTTCTATTCCACCATCAAGTTTTTCTTTGAGGGCACTGTTTGTCTGTTTAATATTCTGGATCTAGAAGGAAAAAACAATTTTCATTTAAAAAGTAAAGACTTATATAAAGGTATGAAAACAGAACTTAAAAATGTAAATAAACAAAATCCCAAGAGTAAAAACGTTACTATCATTTGTTGTAGCTGAATTGTGAGGTCCCTATGGTATTCTTTGAAGCATCTAACTAGATTTATTATTTGCTTGTTCAGAGCAACAGGGAAAGCACAACCAAGGAGGAGGAGATGAAAGAGCTCTCACGTATGTAGTCCTGGATCCACAGCTTCCTAACAGGTGATACCCAAGCAGCAAAACACCTACCTGGAGTCTTATATTAAAGACAAAAGAAATGCCTGGGCTTCCTACCACATAGGCTTGAGCTGAAGTAACAGAGCAGCCAGAGTTAAGACTGGAAGGCCCCGGCTTTAGAGCAGAACTGCAGGCGCAGACCCACAGCACCCCTACATCACTGTGCTGTCCATCGCTTCTACACAGGGCAGAAGTGCAGGAGTAGATTTCTTTGATGATGGGGGAGCAGGGGAGAACACAATGTCAGTTGAGTTTTCCAGAAAGTCTAACTTGGATTAAGTCTTCTCACTTCTTAATTTTCTTACAAATTATTTTTTTCCACATTACTGCCTCTTGGTTCAAGGTAATCTTTCACTGCCCTTAATCAATCAAAAGAAAGGCCACAAACAATACCAACCACCCAGGCCATGGCTGCTCTTTAATTTTCCCATAGGCCCTTGAAGGAGACAGGCCACAGAAGCAGGCTACCTTCCCTCTACTCCAAGCAAGAGGGCACATCTGTGTCAAGCATCAGTGAACTCTGATTCCAGCATTTTTCATCTTTGAATAATCACACAAGCAACTAAGAAAGCCAAGGGAAGAAGAGCTTGATTTTCTCAAGCAAAATGTAAAAGACATTCATAAGTAGAAGATGCTACCCAAAAATTTTTTAATTTTTTCACTTGTAATTAATCTAAACTTAAAAAACCACATGTGGGGCTGCTGGCTGACATACTAGATAGAACAATCTTAGGCTCTTGCTCAGTGCTCTTTCAGTTAACCAAAAACCCAGGAAAACTGCAAAGTGCTCTGATTACGTTCACTCAATTCCTTTTTGATTAAAAACATAACACAGTAACACAGTAACTTCTGGCAAGAAAAAGTCAGGGCCTAGGTGTCCTCTTCACATTCCAGTGAAACGGACCACTCTTGTCATTCTAGCTGGTTGTTCATAGCTAGTACAAAAATGGGTACACATTGCAGCACTGTGATTAAGTAACACTATAAAAGTAGCAGAGAGATTAAACGTAAAAACATCTACAAGTTCTGAACTAAAAGCTAGCTCTAAATGCTCAGTAGCCTATACCTTTCTTCCTAATCCCTTTTTTGTACCAGAAATATTGAGGCTTTGTCATCCCAGCTACTTGGGAGGCTGAGGTAGGGGGGTGTCTTGAGCCTAAGAAGCAGAGGTTGCAGTGAGCCGAGACTGCACTTCAGCCTGGGTGACAGAGCCAGACTCTGCCAAAAAAATTAGGCTGGTGCAGTGCCTCACACCTGTAATCACAACACTTTGGGAGGCCAAGGGCAGGAAGGATCATTTGAGCCCAGGAGTTCAAGACCAGCCTGGATGACACAGCGAGACCCTGTCTCTACCAAAAAATTTTACAAATGAACCAGGCATGGTGGTGCTCACCTGTAGCCCCAACTTCTTGGAAGGCTGAGGTGGGCAACTGCTTGAGCCCAGGCATTTGAGGTTACTGTGATCCATGACTGCATCAGTACAGTCCCAGGCGGGACAACAGAGCAAGATCCCGTCTCCAAAAAACAAAATAACCACCCCACCCCTAAACATCTAGTGTTTATTAAGCAGAAGAAACAGATTAGCTGCCACCATCATGCCAACTGGAAAGAAAGTGAGTGCCAATGAAATAGGTAAGAAATAGGATGCAAAAGTAATCAGTATTTAAAGAAAAAACAAAATTAAAAATGGAAAAGCCACCCACTTGTCCTGGTGCCCTACTAGACACACCCGCCCCCAGCCCCCAACCCTCAGTCATTCTGCTTTACTGTGGGCGTAGTGATTCCTCTTTATGTCAGATTATTTCATTCTCCGCTCAGGGAAAGACCTAAAGTAACCAGCACTGTTCACTGGCTAATTTAAGAGACATGCCCAGCACCCTTCTCGCTGGTAGAGGCTGATTACGTTCTGGGAAGGAGGAAGAGCAGTACGTAACACATGGGCACATAGAATTCAGCTAAAGAGCTTCTAGTAAGGCTTTTGCTTTTCCTGCTAAAAGGGGCAGACAGGTTAGCTCCACCCCCACCTCCTCTTCATACTGCCCTGAATGCAGATATGAGGTTGCAAATGGCTCCTGTAGCTTCCAACACGCGGCAACAAGCAAGATGAAAAGCCAACAGCTGAGGACGGCAGCGTAGAAGCCCTGAAAAGTACCTGGCTCCCTGAGAGCATCACAGAACATATGAGCTAACACCAGACCACTGACGAGGGGACTTCTTGCTATTTGAGAAAAATAGACCCTAAATTGTTTAAGGTGCTGTTAGTCCAGTTTTCTGTTATTTTCAGAATGTATCCCTGATATACCAAACACGGCGGCCTCCAAACAAGTGGCCCCTGTGGACTGACTGCCCATTCTGAGTCTAGAAGCACATCTGGCAGTGAACACACTACGAACTGTAGCCCTAAAAGGTTGTGGGAAGTAAATAACCTACCTCCTCTCTTCGTGAGACAGTCTTCCCTCTTCATAATTGTAAGCTACCTTCAAATTTAAAAATTCCTGCTCTGGACCCTGCTCTGAAAACCAAAGGATCTTTTCTCTCTGATACTATGCAGTCAATAACACCTCTGTGGAAGAGGAAGGCCTCTTTTTCTTTCCTCAATATATTAAACAGCAACCACCAGGAGCTCATTCAGCAGAGGGAGAAAGGAGACAACATCAACAAGAGCTCATAACCTCAGAGAGTGCCCTTCCAACGCTAACAGAGCTTCAAATGCTCTCTCACACAGCAGCCAGGACATATTCTGTGAGATCAGGCAGGCCAAGATTAAATCTCATTTGAAAAGAGGCCCAGAAAGATTAAGTGATTCTCCTAAGATTAGAGTACAGCTGACAGCAACCATGACAAGAAGCTGCTCCTCTGAGCACACAGGGTGTGCTTGGGTCCTGGTCTGGGCTCCTTCCCTAAACCACAAGAACGACGGCCGCACACCATGCTCTTCGCATCTATGAGATGACAGTCGGCCTCCTGTTTAACCTTCCAAGGGAACCACCAAGATTAATCAAAAGCAGCAAAAACCAAAAATAAACTGTCAGTCAACAACTTGCTGATGGGTTTCTGGAACTGAATTCCAGAAAGAGAATGAAAGAGCAGTACTTAACTACTAGGTTGAATTTTCAGTTTAAATGTACCATGCAATCTGATTAAAGTAAGCCACACAGCAGGCAAAAACAACTGTAAGGTAATTTAAAAAACAATATCTTTTATAAGAGCACCAAAAGAATACCAAATATCACAGAATAATTAACAAAAGACGCGTAAGTTCTTACACAGTAAACACCACAACACTGACAGAAATTACAGACATATACAAGTAGAGGAGTATATCATGTTCACTGATCAGGAAACTCAATAAAGATGTGAATTCTCCATTTTTGTCTATAGATACAATAAAATCCCAATCAAAATTTTAATAGCATTATTTTTCTGAAAATTGATAAAGTAATTCTAAATTTTATATGGAAATTAAAAGGCCAGTGATAACCAAGATAATGTTGGAGAACTTACATTACACCAGATATCTACATTTATAAAGCACATAAAGTTAGGACAGTATGTATTGGTGAAGGATGGACAAACAGACCAAAAGAATAGAGAACCTCAAACCAGTTCCATACCCATACAGACCCTGGATGTAAAACAAAGGTCCTGCTGCATTGCAAAGAAGAAAAGTTTCTTCAGTAAATACTTGGCCAAACTGATACTCATACGAAAACAAAACAGTGATTATTCAACATGTGACAACAAATACAGAAAAACATTTCTAGATTAAAATGTAAAAGGTAAAACGACGCTGCTAAAATCAGCATGGGAGGTGACTTGAGAAAGGTTAACAGAACTCAAAAACCACTAACTTGAGAAGACTAAGAAACTACCTTAACATTAAGCATTACTGTTTATCAAAAGATACCATTAAGAGTCACAGAATGAAAAACATATTTACAGTATTTACAATACAAGTTGTAGAAAACAACTCAGAGACTAAAGAACACCTTATAAACCACTAAGAAAATATGCAACCTGACAGAAAAAAACAGATGAAAGACTTGAGTAGACATGTCACAAAAGAGGATATCCACATGGTCAACAAACGGATGAAAAGGTGAGCAACTTCATGAGTCATCAGGGAACTGCCAAATAAAAAGTACAATGAGGTATCATTATAACCCATTAGAAGGGCTAAAATTTAAGACTACCAAAATGTGGCAATGATGTAGAGCAGTGGTTCTCAACTGGGGACAATCTTGCCCCCAAAGGGAATCTGGTAATGCCTAGGGACATTTCTGTTGCCACAACTGGTAGGGGGAGGGTGCTACTAGCATTTAGACCAGGGACGCTGCTAAACACCTTACAGTGCAGAGGACGGCCCAACATGGCAATAGCGCTGCAGCTGGGAAACACTGATGTGCAACCACCCATAAAATAACAGGACCATTTTGAAAAAGTGCTTAGCTCTCAGGTTGAAAGAAAGCCAGACATAAAATAAACAGGACCATATAAACAGAGAAAAATCTATGGTTTTAAAAATCAGAATAGGGCCGAGTGTGGTGGCTTACACCTGTAATCTCAGCACTTTGGGAGGCCGAGGTGGGTGGATCATTTGAGCTCAGGAGTTCAAGAGCAGCCTCAGCAACATGGCAAAACCCCACCTCTACTAAAAAATACAAAAAATTAGCCAGGCATAATGGCGAGTGCCTGTACTCCTAACTACTTGGGAGGCTGAGGTAGGAGGATCACTTGAGCCCTGGAAGCAAAGGTTACAGTGAGCCAAGATCGCACTACTGCACTCCAGCCTGGGCAACAAAACAAGACACAGTCTCGAAAATAAAATAAAAAAGATCAGAACAGTGGTCACCTACAAGGAGGAGTCAGGTAATAAAAGAGAGGTGGAGCTGCTGAGGGAATGTAGCATTTCATGAGGGGAACAGTGACCAGGAGGGAAAATGCATGGGGGGCAACATTCCATTTTTTGGTCCAGATGCAGGTTACTCGGGTGTGTTCATATTGTGAAAAATCACAGAGACACACACATATATACATAAATATGATATTCATATGCTTTCCTATATACTTCAGAAATACTTTCAGATGACACTATATCCATATGCTTCAATTTATTATGCTCATTAAAAAGAAAAAAAAAAATCAATGGGCTAGTACTCAAGATCTGTCTTAATTCTTTAGAAACAAAATGCTCCTTTCAGATTTGTGGAAAGAGAACATTCAAATATGTGATTAACAGAAACACCTCTCAAGTGCTAATTAACTCTTTTACCTCCAAGAATGGGCTTATGAGTACCTGTCGTTTGACTGAAACCAATTCCATGTCTAGTTGTCTCAGCACCGTGGTGGCAGCAGTGGCATTGGCAGAAACAGCCTCCACATCTTCTTGAGAAAGAAACATTCCTTTAGGAGGTTTCCTTTTTGCTCTATTTTTAGCTTGTGTGCTATGTTTTTCTTTTTTGACCTGAGGAACTGTCTCAGTAGGGGGCACCTGTATGATATATATACGTAATGGATGAAACAAAAAAAAATGTCAAATGATCAGTAATAAACATATTTATTCCCTTAACATTGCACAAAACAATCTAAGACAAATACCATGCCATATCAGAACCAAGTAAGATCTACTAATTCTAACAGGCAGCTAACAAGACAAAATTTGGGCTATTGAGCTTTGCCTCAACACAATGGAACTGTGTTCTATTCTTTCTTGTACAAATACTTCCTTACTCTGTCATTTTAAGCCAATGAAAATAAGAATTTTCAGCTTTCTCTAGTAATATACAAAGAAAAAAAATCTGTATTATCTGCTGGTGAGTTTTGTAGATGGACACACACACACACACACACACACACACCCATCTGTATTTATCTACATTCTACTGTTACTTTTTACACACCTTTTCTTTTTGGATGACACAATTTTTAGGGCAACTTATACAACTTATTCTAAAATAATATATCTTATTTTAAGATGCATGACTGCTATTAATTTTTTTTTTTTCTGTAAAACCAAAACCTTCAGAAATGAAACACAGTAAAATCTTGTCAAGTTAAAGAATATATCACCGGATGTGGTGGCTCACACCTATAAATCCCAGCACATTTGGGAGGTGGGTGGATCACCCGAGGTCAGGAGTTCAAGACCAGCCTAACATGGTGAAACCCCGTCTCTACTAAAAATACAAAAATTAGCCAGGCGTGATTGTGCACGCCTGTAATCCAGCTACTCCGGAGGCTGAGGCAGGAGAATCGCTTGAACCCAGGAGGTGGAGGTTGCAGTGAGCTGAGATTGTGCCACTGCACTCCAGCCTGGGCAACAAGAGCAACACTCCATCTCAAAAAAAAAAAAAAAAAAAAAAGAGTATGTCTTACTGGTAACCACTCTAAGAACAAGAAGTTCTTATAATTGCTCATAATTTCATCTTGTTCGTGTATTAGCATTCACTGATAAAGCTAAAAATACGACTTTCTGCTCCATATTTTAAAAGACTGAGCTAAAGGCACTGCAAACTATGACGGTAGTGGTAGTTTCTTCAACAAGCAGGTAATACAAAAATATTAACAGACAATAAACTATGCTCTGTATGGGACGATATTTAATAAAGATCGCCTACTGACGTCTGTTCAAATAACATTTTAATACTTAAAGAAACTATGATTTAACCATTTTCTTTCTGAATCAGAAATCACATTAAATAAGGATTACAAAAATTGTATAAAATCAAGTGTTTTCTCTCATTTAAAATGTGCCACTGAAAAACCTGGTAAATAGCAATGCATCAGAACAAAACTTAAGAAAAACTCGAACTACAATTTGATTTCCCAAACAATCTAATTTAGCTAAACCTCAGGATATTATTTGGGAAGTCATATAAATTATGGAGAAAAAACTGACCAATTTCCAATTTGGTAGTATATAACAAACAAACAAAAAAAACCTTAACAATGTATCTAAAACACGTTGACTCAACAATTCAACTTCCAGGAATTAATTCTAATGAAAAAAACCTACATGCACAAATACTGTGTTATGTGAGAATCAATGTAGCATTGTTTATAAAAGCACAGGGGGATAAACAACTCAAATTCACATAGGGTAAAATTAACTCAATTATGAAACATTCATGTGACAGAAGAACACATAGCTATGTATACAAATATAGTTGACACAAAAAAATTCAAGGTCCAGCCTGGCCAACATGGTGAAACCCCATCTGTACTAAAAATACAAAAAAAATAAAAACTAAAAAATAGTGGAGTCTGGTGACATGTGCCTGTAGTCCCAGTTACCCGGGAAGCTGAGGCAGGAGAATCGCTTGAACCCCAGAGGCGGAGGATGCAGTAAGCCGGGATCACACTACTGTACTCTAGCCTGGACAACACAGTGAGCATCTGTCTCAAGAAAAAAGAAAATTCAAGGGGTTTGGCATGGTGGCTCCTGCCTGTTATCCCAGCACTTTAGGAGGCCATGGTAGAAGGATTGCTTAAGCCCAGTAGTTGGCGGCTGCAGTGGGTCATGATGGTGCCACAGCACCCTGTCTCAAAAAAAAAAAAAAAAATTCAAAGTAGAATAAATTGAAAAGGGTCTAAAAATTACAAAGATCCCATTTTATATATTTTAAAAAGTGACTAGATTCAGAATTATCAATATACAGGCATATACATTTTTCTGAGAGTTCTCAGGAAAAAGTCACCAAAATGTTGACAATGATTATGGATGATAATGCTATAAATCACTTTAATTTTCTTCTTTCGGTTAGCTGTATTTCCTACCTTATCTGTAAGAAGCATATATTACTGATGTCATTTTAAAGTTTAGATATATTTAGACCCTTCTGTTTTTCTAGGCTTAAAATAACTGTCCTTGTATTTTGGAGCAGGGAGAGAGAACTCTCTGAGAAATTTTATTGAAACTATGGACTCTGTTTTCCGAAAAACACCTCTATGAACCTATGGAAAAGTTACATACAATTATAAGGGTTTATAAGTCCTTTGAATCCAGAAACTAAAATCTCTTCTGTAATGATACTGTAAATCATGAGTGAGATGAAACAATCACCACGTGTGAGAGGATGGTCCTGACTTGCCCTGGTCTGACCACACTGCTGCTTATGAGTAACGGGGCCAGCTCCTTGCAGTCATCCTAGGCACGACATGGGTGCCCAGGACGGGCAGACGCCAGAGCAGCTAGAGTGAATGGAGGCCCCTAAGGCTGCCTGGAATTCACTAGACCACTTGCTAGCCTACTGAGCTAACAGCTTAGAAGGGAAGTCAGTGAGGACTGCTGCCCTAGGGAACATCATTACTCATTAATGCTATTATTTTTCCTTTAAGGCTTCCTTTATTCATATTTAATGGCAAACAAAATTCTACGATCTATAAAGCAAAGATAGTACTGTTGAAAAAAGAAAACCGTATCATGCTGCTTTCCCCATAGCACAAGCAAGAGAAATGTTTTATTTATGAAACTGGTAATACAATTTATCTGTCTAAACAATACGGGGGGAAATACCTCCTTTTTGCTTTCCTTGTTTTGATCAACCTCAATGTCAATGGGATTATTTCCATTTGTTTCTTCCAGTTCGTCCTCACTGGAAGACAAGAACAAGTGACTGGTTATTGTGTATTAATTTTACTACACAAATATAAACAATAAATTGATTTAATGGCAGATTTAATATACAATTAGTATATGTTTTCAGACTGCTGAGATAAAAACATCTTTATAATTCAAACAGAATACCAATTCCATAGTTCTTTCAGTCTAAATGAAAAACTACTAAAATAGAGTCCTAACTTCTCAGTCCAGATCTAGAACACTATTGTTCTATATGTGTAAACTGAAAATATCAAATTGAAAATGCATTTACATTTCCCCATAATTATCTATTGAGAACTAGGATATGAAGACTAAACAAAACTGAAAAATTATGAGAGAATAAATTTCGACTGCATTGGGAACAACTTACCAACAAGTAAAAAAATCCTTTTTCAAGTACCATCTTTCCACTCAAGGCCGCACAAAGACTGAGGTTTTTCTGATGTCCTGGACAACTGATGTTTTAAAATTAAGTTTAGGCCAGTGGCTCATGCCTGTAATCCCAGCACTTTGGGAGGCCAAGGCAGGGAGATCACCTGAAGTCAGGAGTTCCAGAGCAGCCTGACCAACATAGAGAAACCCTGTCTGTACTAAAAATACAAAATTAGCCAGGTGTGGTGGTGTATGCCTGTAATCCCAACTGCTTGGGAGGCTGAAGCAAGAAAGAGTATCTGTTGCTTGAACCTGGGAGGTGGAGGTTGCAATGAGCTGAGATCAGGCCATTGCACTCCAGCCTGGGCAACAAGAGTGAAATTCTGTCTCAAAAAAAGAGTAGTAAGTTTAATTTTAAAAAGAAAACTAATACTGGTATAGCACTTTAAATGCTTTTTGTAATATCCTGAATGTAGTATTTCTTAAAAAAAAAGGAAAAAAAAAAAAAAAAAAGCCCCTGTGTAGGAAGGAATGCAACTCTAAAAAATGAGAAAACTAAGTCTACAGAAGTCATGTAGCCTGCCCCAGTTTGCCCACCTCTGAATCCATCCCAGGGGACCACGCCCACTGTGTGCCACCTCCTCCCCACCCTCCACCAAGGTAGCAGGAAGCTCTAGCTGAGGAAAGAGTGTCCACAGCAGAAAGAGCCTTTGGCTAAGGAAATTTTCTCCCAGTCCCTGCCATGACTTTCATAGGCAAGTCCTGTTAGAAAGCCAACAATTTATCAGGTTCTGCTGCAGCATCTCCATCCCTGCATCCCAAAAGTGGTTAGGTGTACATGGGAGGTAGAGGCAGAGCAGTTCTTGGCCCCATCATGAGCAATGCAAAAGATTTTTGAAAAATCCCCCAGGGAGTAAAAATGGAAGAGCATTGGCAGGTATTCTTATTTCATACTCAAGGATATTCAATCCCACTCTGCATTATTCAATTTTGATTGCTGCTTAGTAAACTGCACCTGCTTGTAGTAACAGACTTACTATACAGACAGTACACTAGGAAAATGAAAAAGCTTAATTAAAAGTTAGTAAATTATTCATCCGTAAATAGATCTGCTAGTATGTAAGTCAGAGGCAAAAATATCTAGATGTATCATGGTCAATAATTTTACAGACTCTTACAATCTAAAAGAGCTTTGAAGATGTTCTTAACGTCACTCTCAATTTATACTTGGTCCAAGAAGTTTGAATTCTCCAAAAGTGATACTCAATGTGTTCTCATATGTTACTCTTTCATTTGAAATAAAATTCCATCCTGAGACAGGACACTGGGGACCATATATTTCATCCTCCTTCATTGTATTTTGTATTATTATTAATAATATTATTTTATGTAGTTTTTTTTTTTTTTGAGACGGAGTCTCGCTCTGTCACCAGGCTGGAGTGTAGTGGTGTGATCTTGGTTCACTGCAACCTCCACCTCCTGGGTTCAAGCAATTCTCCTGCCTCGGCCTCCTGAGTAGCTGGGACTACAGGCACCCACCACCATGCCCAGCTAATTTTTATATTTTTAGTAGAGATGGGGTTTCACCATGTTGGCCAGAATGATCTTGATCTCTTAACCTCGTGATCCACCTGCCTCAGCCTCCCAAAGTGCTGGGATAACAGGCATGAGTCACCACGCCTGGCATATTTTGTATTATTAATTGACAAAAATATTACAGAAAATGTGGGAAATACGATTTTTTAAAAGCCACCTATATATCCCACCACCCTAACAAAAATACTGTTAGGTTTGTGTGCTACCTTCTGGATTTAACATCCTCATTTTAGAGTTGAGGCAAACAGAGGCTTGGGGAAGATGCATGTTGAACTCACATGCCTGTATGTACAATTTTACATATTTTTAAAAATAAATTAAAGACCTTAAACATCCCAGTGTAGCTTGTGAATGTGTATGTGGAATCTTCAATGCTGAGACTAGAATCCATTTCTGAGTATGAGTACCTGGCCATTCTACTTCTCTGTACTACATACGAGACTGAGGAAGTGATGGTTAAGAAGTATTCTCCATACTAAGCTATCCTGAAAACTAAAATCCTTACTAAGAAATTATAAAATGTTTCTCTTTCTCACTCACACACACAAAAAACAGATGGTCAAAAAAGGAAGAAGCAATTCTAAACTATATTTCTATATTTTTGTTTCCACATGGCAAATGTAAAAACACGCCAAATGAATCTTGTAAAAATATACCATATTAAACCTCAAACTACAAAATAAAAGATTCTTTTTTATTAAAACGAGCCACTCCTTTTAAAGCAGCAGGGAATAAAAAATGAGTCAGTTAACTGATTCAAAATGGAAGTTCACCAACGGCAGGGAAAAAGTGATGAGAAAAGTACCTGAATAATGTAACACGCTCTAATACATCTTAATACATCTCATGAACATGTGGTTTCACCAGGAAGACGCAGGAGGAAAACCAGTCATTTTCCCTTGCCTTTCTGTATGTGGGGCTCTTAGAAATCCCCCTAAGTGGTTAGACAACACCCCAGCCGCATGCTCACCTCTCCTCCCGCTCCCGTTTTTGTTTCCGGGCATGGCGATCCATCACACTAGTTTTAGTTCTCGTCTTCTTCCAAGAATAGTAAAATTTTACCAGACTTGCTATAGATTTATCAGGAAGCTAAACATAAAAAAAGAGTTGGTCTATTTAAATACTAAAGTAATATTTAAAAATCAAATGTTTAGATATCTTTAATAAGGATCACTCTTACATCTTCAGATATATCTGAAGCCATAGCCCTTTTCTCTGATAAGAAAAAATTGATAAATGAATTCTTATCAATATATATTTTAAATTACTGAAGTTTGGAAGTGAAACAGTCAATACGAGCTGATAAAATCAGTTCAAGATGAATCAGAGTTTTCACATAACCAAAGTCCTTAAATAAAACTTAGTTTTAAAAAAATTCATTTTAACACTTAATGCAAATGTTAGTAAGCTTTTAAGTAGGAGTCTACTGAAGAGCTTTCCAGAACGTAAATAAGCCAGCTGTCCCCAGGCAGCCAGAGCCTCAGACAACCACCTCAGACAACCATCAGAGATCCTTCGCATGGGTCTAATCTTCTGGGAGTCCCAACGGGAAGGACTGGGCGGGAGGAGGGTCCAATCACAGTCGACAGGACAGGAATATCATGTTTGAGTATGATATCCCTATCTCAAGTATGCTGCAGAAAAGAGTAGCTAAGAGAAAAAAGTAGTTAAAACTCAGTGGTCTCATCTACTTACCATTTGTTGGATTCTATGAAAAGTTTTCCCATGAAAACTAAAGGCTTGCTCAAATAAGACTTTATCTTCCACAGTCCACTCATCTGGGAAAGGGGTAAAGTTGGGCAAATCAGCCAATGACTTTTCGATATTATGTTTATGCCAGAAGAGCATCCCAAGAGCCTACAAAAATGATATCAGTGAAATTTTAGATTGAACAAAAAGCACAGAAAATGGAAATGAAACTGGAAAAAGAAAAGTAAGAAAGAACTACTTCATATTTAGACAAACTAACTCATATATAGTGATAAGTGGCAGACACTGTCAGATGCCCCTTTTCCTACTCTTCATAATTGTAGTGATATTTAAATAACATACATTTTATCCACTTAACCATCTAACTGTACAGTTCAGTAGCATTAATACATTCATAATGTTGTACAACCATCCCAATATCCAACTCCAGAACTCTTTTCAACTTGTGATAGGGAAACTCTGTAGCCATTAAACAAAAGCTCCTGTTGCCTCTCCCTATTCCTCCCTACCCCCAGCCCCTGACAACTATCATTCTATTTTGTGTCTATTAAGATTATTATTACTGGCAGGGTGAGGTGGCTCATGCATGTAATTCCAGCACTTTGGGAGGCCGAGGCAGGTGGATCACCTGAAGGTCAGGAGTTTGAGACCAGCCTGGCCAACATGGCAAAACCCCGTCTCTACCAAAAACACAAAAATTAGCCAGGTGTGGTGGTGGACGCCTAAATCCCAGCCACTCAGGAGGCTGAGGCAGGAGAATCACTTGAACCTGGCAGGCAGAGGTTGCAGGGAGCCAAGATCACGCCATTGCACTCTGGCCTGGGTGACAAGAGTGAAACTCTGTCTCAAAAAAAACAATTATTGTTATTATTATTATTATTATTTGAGACAGGGTATGGCTCTGTCACACAGGCTGGTGTGCAGTGGCACCCACTGCAGCCACCACTTCCCAGGCTCAAGCAATCCTCCTTGATCATGTCAGCCTCCCAAGTAGCTAGGATTACAGGCACACATCACATGCCTGGCTAATCTCTTGTGCTTTTTGTAGAGAGAGGGTTTTGCCATGTTGCCCAGGCTGGTCTTGAACTCCTGGGCTCAAGCAATCTACCCACTTTGGCCAGAAGTAGAACTGGTGGAATATGGTAGGTAATTCTATTTTTAATTTTTTAAGAAGCTGCCATCCTGTTTTCCCCAGCAAGTGTACCATTTTACATTCCCACCAACAATGAATGTCCCTGTCTAACTTATAAGGTCCGTTTTGACTGACATTATCATACTCACTCCTGCTTTCTTTTCGTTACTACTTGCATGGGATACCATTTTCCACACTCTCACTTTAAAATTATTCGTGTCTTTGGAACTAATGTAACTCTCTTGTACATGGTATATAGTGGGATCCTATATTTTTTACCCGTTCTGCCAGTCTTTGTCCTTCGTTTGGAAAGTTTAATCCTTTTATATTAAAATTATTATTATTTGAGACAGGTATTATTTGAGACTCCCTCACTGATAAGGAGGGAGTTCTGTCATTTTGCTATTTTGTTTTGTATATTCCTTAAAGCTTTTTATGTCCTTCATTTCCTGAATTACTGTCTCCTTTTAATGTTTTTTGTTTTTTTTTTTTTTCTTTTTCTTTTTGTAAGACAGGGTTTCATTCTGATTGCCCAGGCTAGAGGAACAATGGCATGATCTTAGCTCATTGCAGCCTCCCCCTCCAGACTCAAGCGATTCTTCTGCCTCAGCCTCCTAAGCAGCTGGGACTACAAGTGCATACCACCACACCCAGCTAATTTTTTTTTTTGTAGAGGCGGTTTCATCATATTGCCCAGACTGGTCTCCAACTCCTAAGCTCAAGTGATCGGCCCACCTTGGCCTTCCGACATGCTGGGATTATAGGCGTGAGCCACCGCTTTGGGCCTCCTTTTTATATTTAGTTGATTATTGATAGTGAAAGATATAAATTCCTTTCTATTTCCTTGTGTATATATTCTATAGCTATTATCTGAGGTTGGGCATTGTGGCTCACACCTGTAACCCCAAGCACTTTGGGAGGCCGAGGTGAGAGGATCACTTGAGTTCCGAAGTTGGAGACCAGCTTGGGGAACTTAGCAAGACTATGACTTTATAAAAAACAAATAAACAACAACAAATTAGCCAGGCAGGGTGGTGCACACCTGTAATTGCAGCTACTTGGGAGGCTGAGGCAGGACTGCTTGATTGACAAGAGTTCAAGGCTGAAGTGAGCTATGATCACATCACTGCACTCCAGCCTGGGTGACAGAGCAAGACCTTGTCTCAAAACAAAATAAACAAGTTGGGCAAGGTGGGCTCACACCTGTAATCCCAGCACTTTGGGAGGCCGAGGTGGGTGGATCGCGAGATCAAGACCATCCTGGCCAACATGGTGAACCCCCATCTTAAACACAACAACAACAACACACACACAAACAAAAAGACACAAGCTTTTATTTATTTTAAATTGTACATTACTCCTTTATTATACTGATCTAGGAAAAAAGATTGAATACTGGGTCCACATGGCAGGGCCAAGCAATTAGAACACAACTCAGAAGTCAAGTCAGTGAAAGACATACTTAAACATGATCAAGAGGCATTTCACTGCCACAAAATAAGGTAGGGGAGGGATTCTAAAACCCACTGCTGTGGGTTTTTGTTTTGTATTTTATATATAATTTTTTGTAAATGTAAATCCAACACATGAACTTAATACAGGATTGCTGTCAACCTTCTAGAGCAACCTCATCTGGGGTTAGGGAAAAAACAGTTGTTTTTTCACATCACCATGTAGGTGATACTTGTCTTCCACTGGAATGAGCAGAGCTCCCCAGACAGAGTGGCCTGACTTGAGAAAGAGTACAGGACTGGCGCCTGGGGTCAAACAGGCTCTCCTGCTTCTCCTCCTTGGCCAGGACAGCATGGTTCCTCCCACAAAGGTCCTTAATACACAAAGCCCTGGCAAAAGCCCAAGTCACTATCTCTCAACTCTCCTGGATAAGGAGAGATTTCTCCCTGCACCTGAGGCGCTATTCTGACTAGTTTATATGAAGGGAGTGGCTGCATGAGACAGAAGTGGTTACAATGAAAATGGGGGCCAGGAGTTCCCATCTGCAGCTCCAACATAAGGTGCCTACAGATGTGGTCAGTGTGATTGGTATGTGCAGCAGGGAGGTGAAGAGGAATGGTATGGGCAGAGAGAAGGTTCCCTGAAATAGCAGTCAGCCCGCTGGCCTTCAATTCTTGGCCTTGCCCTGCGCAGCCATGGCTTCCATGGCTTTATGCACGGTTTCTTCATCCCCTAGGAACTTTCGTTTATGGACTTGATGGGCTTCACATTCTTTAACAATTTACGGACAACAGGATTACCAGCTGGCAACTTCAGATCCATGATGGTCTCTTCAGAGAGACTCTCTAGCAGCTTTTATTTAGCTGCGAATATCTTAACTTCTCCCCTTTACCTTTGAAAGAATTTTCTCAAACATAGGATTCTTAGTTGGCAGTTTTCTTCTTACTGCTTTGAATATATCAGCCCATTGCCTTCTGGCTTCCAAAGGTTCTTACAAGAAATACCCTAATAAGCTTATTCAGGATCCCTTACATGTAATGGGTTAGAGTTCTCTCTTGCTGCTATCAAGATTCTCTGTCTTTTCATTATGTGCTCTGGTGAGTCTTTGAGTCCATCTTTACTTGGAGTTCACTGAGTTTCTTGGATGTTTATATTCACATCTTTCATCAAATTTTCGTAGTTTCTGGCCATTATTTCTTCAAATAATCTCTCTGTTCCTGTCTCTTTCCCCTTATGCAACTTCCATAATGCATATGTTAGTCCACTTGATTGTGTCCCAAGGGTACCTTAGGCTCTGTTCACTCTTTTCTCATTCCGCTGCTCAGACTCAATCAATAATTTCCATTGTCCTTTCTTCACGTTCTTTCTCATTCTTTCTTGGGACTCCTCAAATCTGCCTTTGAGCAACTCTAGTGAATTTTTCATTTCAAACTTTTAAGCTCTAGAATTTCATTTTGGTTTTCTTTTAGGTTTTCCATTTCCTTACTAATATTTCCATTTAGTTCATACATTATTTTCTTGACTTTTTCTGTATCTTCCATTAGTTCTTTTAACATCTTTAAGATAGTTGCTTTAAAATCTTTGCCTAGTAGATCTACCAGTAAGGTCTTTTCCCAGGGAGTTTCTGTTGATTAATTTTTTTCCTGTGAATTGGCATACTTTACCATTTCTTTGTATGCTTTGTGATTTTTCTGTTAAAATCTGGACAACATTTGAATCTAGTAACGCAGTAACTCGCAATCACACTATTCCTCAGGGTGTGCTGTGTTTTTACCGTTTTGGCTTTCTTTTGGTTGCTGTAGGCTTGCCTCCATGCTGAGGCTCAGCCTGAGGTATAAACTTACGGATTCTCTGAGGCTCTGCCTTTCCCCGGGCAGGCATGGTGACTTTCTCCTAATATGCAGTTGCTTTCAAAAGTCCCAGCCTTTATGTCTGGCTCCCAAAAGGGTGAAAGGAGAAATATAAAGAGGACCTGGGGGGGCAAGGACACTAGTCCTTTGAGTCCCCTGGAAGTCACCTCAGCTGGAGAGGAGGAGCGTGCAACACCTGCAGGTGGGGGTCCTCTTTGCACTTTTGTGATCAGAAGCAGCAATCAGAGCACTGATCCTAAATTTGGAGGACAGGGCGCTTTCTGCCCTTCCCATTTCCTACAAGCTACATGCAAGTGTACAGGAACACACAGCTGCCTGCCAGGGGGGATTAAAATGGGGGATGGGTAACTGCTAGCTTGCTGGGAGCTAAAACTGACCAAAGTTACAAGCCCTCAGTAGACCCCAAAGTTCCAAAATAGTTACATCAGACAGGTTCTAATGGTGCAATTTCTATCTAGGTGGGGAGAAAGTCTCTTGGTGCTCAAAAGTCTCTTGGTGCTCAACATTCTGTCGTTGTCCCAGAATTCTCCTTGTCAAATGCTCTTTGTACATTAACTCATTTACCTCGTGAGGTAAACTCCATCACTCTCACTTTCAAATTAGAAGATGGAGGACCCGGGAAATTAAGCAACTTGCCACTGGCCATAAAACCAGCATGGCTCTGGGATCTGTGCTCTTCAAACACCACGCTTTACTGCCTCAACATATAAAAGAAGAAAGTAATTTATAAAAGCACAATTGTTGTATTGTTCTTTTATTTTAAAAACTGTATATATATTTAAGTTATATATATATGTGATATACATAAAGGTTTTCTCAACTTAGAAATAAACGTAGAAATTACAAAAGAGATAAGACAAGATAACCCAGCAATACGTTGCTGAGGATAATTTTTACACTGCAATCACAACATAGGAAATTTTCATACTAATGATCATTTTAAAGGAGAAATCTAGCATCCTTAAGAATTAATACAGGTATATTTTGCAATCATCTAATTAAAAGTAGCTTCAATGTCCAGGATAGAGTAAATGTAAGGCCAATCCCCAAAAAACGTGTACAATTTCACATAATCTAAACTCTTGGTAACTTCTACCATTAGGAAAAATGAGAAATGTCAGTAACTTACAGGTTGTAAGATCTGGATTAAGGCCACAGAAAGCATTGATCCAACTTGATGCATTTAAAGTAAGTCATTAATGCTGAAATAAGGTATCGTCACACTTTTGCAGAAAAATAAATCTTGTGGATTTCTTATTAGTATGTTACAAACAATATTTAAAAGAACGCTTGGCAGAGTGTGGTGGCTCACGCCTGTGATCTCTCAGCACATTGAAGGCCAAGGCCGGTGGATCACCTGAGGTCAGGAGTTCAAGGCCAGCCTGGTCAACATGGTGAAACCCTGTCTCTACTCAAAATACAAAAATTAGCCAGACGTGGCTGGGTGCAGTGGTTCATACCTGTAATTCCAGCACTTTGGGAGGCTGAGGCAGAAGGATCACCTGAGGTGGCGAGTTCAAGACGAGCCTGACCAACATGGAGAAACCCCATCTCTACTAAAAATACAAACTTAGCTGGGCATGGTGGCACATGCCTGTAATCCCAGCTACTCAGGAGGCTGAGGCAGGAGAAACACTTAAACCCGGGAAGCAGAGGTTGTATGTAGGGAGCCAAGATTGTGCCATTGCACTCCAGCCTGGGCAACAAGAGCAAAACTCCGTCTTAAAAAAAAATAAAAATTTAGCCAGACATGGTGGCGTATGCCTATAATCCCAGCTACTTGAGAGGCTGAGGCACAAGAATCACTTGAGCCTGGGAGGCAGAGATTGCAATGAGCTGAGATTGCGCCATTGCACTCCAGCCTGGGTGCCAGAGCGGGACTTTGCTTCAAAGAAGAAGAAGAAAAAAAAAAAAAAAAAAAAAAAAAAAAAAAAAAAAAAAACTTTAGTCAAATGTTTACAAGCTGAAAGTGATTCAAAATGGTGAATATTAAAACACTTTAGGTAAAATGTGAAAACATGAGTCAGAAAACATCATTATACAGCCAGAATGACAAAAAAATCACATATCAAATGAGAAAGCATTATGCTCAAGCATCCAGCTCAGTAATCACTAAGTAATCAGTGTCCTAAAGGCTGTAGATCTGCAGAAATGCACAGATGTGCCTTTCAAATCAAAGGGTCCTCTAATATTTACCTTGAACAAGAAGAAGGAGACCAGAGTTTGTGTAACACTACTAGTAGTTACCAAAAAGTTGCTAATGAGGAAACAATGCTACTCAATAGAGAGAGGAAAAAATATAATTTAGTTAAAAATACTCATTTTTAACAGCAAAAGAAAGAAAACCGTATTACCTGTTCCATGTTGTACCCATGCTTTTCTTTGGCAATGGCAATGTACTCATCCACTGAAAAACAAGATGAGATAGTAGTAAACAAACTGAGGGAAAGAGTACAGCCTATGGTCCACTAGAATTAATATACATGTATAATACATGTATATTTCAGGCATGCTGATACGGTTTGGCTGTGTCCCCACCCAAATCTCATCTTGATTTGTATCTCCCACAATTCACAAGTGTTTTGGGAGGGAACCAGTAGAAGGTAATTGAATCATGGAGGCTGATCTTTCCTGTGCTATTCTCGTGATAGTTAAGTCTCACAGGATCTGATGTTTTTAAAAAGTAGTTCCCCTGTACAAGCTCTCTCTCTTTGCCTGCTGCCATCCATTAAGACATGACTTGCTCCTCCTTGCCTTCCGCCATGATTGTAAGGCCTTCCCAGCCATGTGAAAATTTAAGTCCATTAAACCACTTTTTCTTCCCAGTCTCGGGTATGTCTTTATCAGCAGCATAAAAAAGGACTAATACATTTGCCACTTACAAGACTAAAAATAAAGAATAGATGGTAACAAAATAGAATCATTATAATACAGTTATTGATCCCACAGAGAAACGTCTGAATAAATATCCTCAAATATTAACAGCAGTTATTGCTGGGTGATGAGCTTATGAGTCTTCTTTAAAAGAGAATAAGGCTCATGCCTGTAATCCTAACACTTTGGAAAGCTGAGGCAAGAGGAATCCCTTGAGGCTAGGAGGCCAGATCCTGTCAATGTTGTCATTATTCTAAATCATTAAAAATAATTTAATAATTTTTGAAAAGAATTACTCAGAGTTGGGTGTGTTGGCTCATTCCTGTAATCCCAGTACTTTGGGAGGCTGAGGTGGGCGGATCACTTGAGGTCAGGAGTTTGAGACCAGCCAACGTGGTGAAACGCAATCTCTACTAAAAATACAAAAATTAGCCAGGTGTGGTGACAGGTTGCTGTAATCCCAGCAACTTGGGAAGCTGAGGCAAAAGAATCACCTCAACTCAGGAGGCAGAGGTTGCAGTGAGCCAAGATTGTGCCTCCACACTCCAGTCTGGGTGACAGAGTAAGATGGGAGGGGGAGGGGGAGGGAGAGGGGGAGAGGGAGAGGGAAAGAGAAAGGGAAAGGAAAGGGGAGGGGAGGGGAGGGGAGGGGAAAGGAAAGGAAAAAAAGAAAAAACCTTTAGTTTTACCTAAAATTTTCTTCAACAAACAAGTATTATTTTAAACAGTATTTTTAGGAGTAAAAAGAAATATGAAATTGGGGTTCATTTTTAGTCTCAGCTCAGGCTGAATAATAAACAAACCATTCTTTATGTTTTGAGAAATTCTTAGAAATAGACTACATGACCCAATGCTTAGTATTTGCTTGCAAATATGTACTACTCCAATACAAGGTGGCTAGCTTTCAAGTACTATGGAAAACACCAAGGAAAACAAATTGACTCAGTCTTCAGGAGAAGCTGCCACCCCTAAAGATAAACAATTTTCTCCCTAAGGATAGTCTGGTCTTTCTTCCCAAATGAACCAGAAAAGACAATGGACTCGCAGTCAACGGCACTGCCATATGTTCATGCGTGATTTTCCTTTATGAATTATAAAAATAACACAAGCTTAAAAAATAAAAAAAAGGTCAGGCACAGTGGCTCATGCCTGTAATCCCAGCACTTTGGGAGGCTGGGGTGGATGGATCATCTGAAGTCAGGAGTTTGAGACCAGCCTGGCCAACATGGTAAAACCCTGTCTCTACTAAAATACAAAAATTGGCCAGGTGTGGTGGCGGGTGTCTGAAGTCCCAGCTACTAGGGAGGCTGAGGCAGGAGAATTGCTTGAACCTGAGAGGCGGAGGTTGTGGTGAGCCAGGATCATGCCACTGCACTCTAGTCTGGGCAACTGAGTGAGACTCTGTCTCAGAAAAAGATCAAGAAGCATAGAACTGTATGAAGTAGGCAGTACAATCCTATTCCATCTTGGCTCCAAAATCTCACTCTCTAGGTATAATGGCCAAACTTAAAGAAAACTGGCTCAGAGTGATCCACTTTCCCACTATGACACAGAGTAAACAGAGGGGTCCTAATAGAAGTCCAAGCTTCTACATCTCAGTTTGCTATGTGATTATACCCAAAGCATGCTCTCAGCTCTGGGAGAACTGTCCAACCAATTTAGGAAAGAAAAATCAATTTTGAAAAAAAATTCCAACTCTCATAGAGAAGCATGTATTCTAAAAATTGGGGGAAAATATTCCATAGACAAAAGAAAAAGTCAATCCAATTCAAACAGCAACTAATTATATACTGCAGATCAATATTAATTCTAATACTAAGCCACTAATTTTCCATTTGTTTTAATATTTAAAATAGTTACAAACTGGTTACTTCACTCAGATTATAGTAAAATTTCAATTTACTTGAAAGTCGGCAAATGACAAATGAAATGACCACAGCTCGTCACAAAACTGATGATTTCAAAAAGCTGGGCAGTGGCCAGGCGCAGTGGCTCATGCCTGTAATCCCAGAACTTTGAGAGGCCGAGGCGAGCAGATCGCATGTCCAGAGATTGAGACCATCCTGACCAACATGGTGAAACGCTGTCTCTACTAAAAATACAAAAATTAGCTGGGTGCAGTGGCACATGCCTGTAGTCCTACTCAGGAGGCTGAGGCGGCAGAACTGATTGAACCCAGAAGCAGAAGTTGCAGTGAGCCGACATCGCCACTGCACTCCAACCTGGAGACAGGGTGAGATTGTCTTTTTTTTTTTTTTTTTTTAAAAAGCAGGGCAGGAAATTACTCCAAAGCGTGTCCCTTGCTTTTCACTTCACAATACAGTAGATTATGCCAAATAAAAGTGCTCTAAGTTTCTAAAAAAATGTCAGATGAGGCTGCTCGAACAGGTGGCTCCAGAATCCTGCTGAGAGACACAGGTAATGTGTGGGTTCATACTCAAGACGAGACGCAAATGGCAGCACACCAGACCTAAAACAAATGGTAGGCCAGCTGATTAAAACCCAGGTAATGAGATGCACTCAAGGATATGTAAGGACAGAAGGCAAAAACAATCTGCAGTAAATGAAGGGTGAACTCTGGAGAAGGTCTGCTTGTTTAAAACTGGCTTTAATGGTTCCTTCCTTTAATACATACTTGGCAAATGAACAACAAAAGAACCTTAAATTTCTGCTGTATAATCTCAAGTCTGAGAGCACACTAGTATCTACCTTAACTGAGTAAGGAATGTATGTATGATCGCCAGTGACATGATCTTTGAGCAAACACATGCACAGGCTGAACAAGTGATGCAGGAGGCCCTGATGTGGGCGGGTCCAGGAGCTAGTCCTGCCGATGGTTCTTGGGCAGATATTATCTGCTCAAAGTCCCTCCTGCTACATCAGTAACAAGGCCTGTAAAGCCTGTGGCCACTTTCTGCAATCAGATTTAGCTACAAATTATAAGAGACACACAAGCATTTATTGAATGCTACTCCATTTTCATCTCCTCTTTTGTAAGAATCAGTTAGTGGTAGGAACAGTAAGACAGTAACACAGTAGATTCCAAATGCTGCAGCTGAAGTTATATAGGGACATCTGCCGTACTGTAAACAATAAGGTATTCTTACAAAGGTGACCTTTAAAGTCACATAACTTCTACATTTTCTTGGATGGCCGGGTGCAGTGGCTCACACTGGTAATCCCAGCACTTAGGGAGGGTGAAGCAAGAGGATCACTTGAGGTCAGGAGTTTGAGACCAGCCTGGCCAACATGGTAAATTAAACCCCCATCTCTACTAAAAATACAAAACTTAGCCGGATGCGTGCGTGTAATCCCAGCTACTTGAAAGGCTGAGACAGGAGAATTGCTTGAATACAGGAAGCAAAGGTTGCAGTGAGCCGAGATTATGCCACTGCACTCCAGCCTAGGCAACAGAGCAAGACCCTGTCTCAAAATTTTGTTGGAGGTCACCCTGATGACTCAAATCTACAGTAAAGGAATAAAGCGCTCTACTGTAACTACTTAAATAAAGACACATTGTGTGTCTACTATGTGCTCCTTAAGTTAATGTACGGAGAGCCCTGAAACCTGTAAAAGGAATTACCATCTAATACCCACTAGCAAATATATAAGTTTTCATTCTTTTCATCGTTCCCAATGTCCAACAAAAATTAGACAAACATTTGCTGAATGAATGCCTGGGGTGCTGTGATAGGCACAATGTCAGCATTCGAGGTTTCCTGTCCCACAAGATAAAAGGCAGCACAGGTTATGTACGGGGTAAGAAAGACCCAGGTCAAATCCTGGCTCTATCTCAAAATAAAATGAGTTGTCTAGCAGTACATGGCACACACTCAGCACTGTATTTAATGATTATGTTATCTTTAGCAATGTACTGACCTTCCCAAGAATTAGTTCTCATCAATAAGGCCAGGTTTATCACCTAACTGGGAAAACGACACCACAGTAGGTACTCCTTCTCCCTTCTTTACCCCTCACAGAATATTCTAGACTAGAATTTACTTAGACTACAGCCATCTGCACAAGCAATGCTGCTGACCGACCTTGTCTCTTACTGCTTTCCTACTCTACATAATCATCAGCTTTTGTTTCTTTAATCAAGGGACACGGTTATCTATCATACTTTTGAGAATCCCTGATGCTATTCCCTTCCTACCACTTGCCTTGTTCTTTTATAATGTTATACCAGCAGCTGCTGGTAGGACAGCAATGAAAATGAAAAGTACACTTTTTCAAAACTACTTGAAAGGCTGTGGTTTCCTTAGGTGAAGCAAAAATAAGCATTCAACCCAAGAAAATAAAATGTGTTCCCAGCTGCCCTCATAAAAAAACAAAAGATAAGCAGATACTTAAAAGTCAGTAGATAAAAGACGAAACAGGAAGAAAGAGGAGCAGGAGAAATATAAGCTACCTACAACAAGCTGCTCTTAAACAAAACAGGGATCTGTGGGGACTTTTCCAACTCTGGCAACAACAATCTTAATTCTGCCCCTTATCAATTAAAAATTCACCTATCTGGAAGTGAGGAGTCACTAAGACTCATTCAGTAAACACTGATCAGGTCAATGAGCAAAGTCCATGCTGCTTAAGAAAATGTCAGCACATTTCTATGGGCCTGGGCATCTGCACACATCACCCTTCCCTGTTGTGCAGGGCGCACAACGTGGGCTTGCCTTGTGCAGCTTGGCTGACATTCCAATCTGTCGGTCAGAAGCAGAAGAATCCATCATTAGGTTAACTGTACTCTACTTTAAAAAAGCAACTTTATGTGTTACAGCTCTTTTAGAACTTGTCTAGCAGTCTTTCCTGTTTTTGCCGGAAAGCTCCCTCCACCATACCCAAAACACAACTTTATATTTGCATGATGTGTATTTTTTTTTTATTAAATACTTGAAAAGTCCTATTGAAACAACCAAGGAGAATCATCTAATCTATGATAGGTAAAGATGTGCATCATTCTGACCCTAAAAGTGGTACACAGACACAGGCTACAAGCCGATAGCTCTTTTGAAGGGAATAAGAACTTACTATTATGGAGAGCATGGATGAATGAGTTATGGGCTTCCTCATATCACTTAAAAACAGAATGTGACATCCTCATTCTCCCTTCCCTTCCTTCTTTTAAAAAAGACCAGCTGGGTGCAGTAGTGAGAAACAGAGAGACTACAGCAAGGAGTTCCATCTGTAATTGCGAACAATCAGTTGAGATAACTCACTACCTTCAGACTGGGCAACACAGTCCTATCTCTTGAGGAGAGCAGAGGAAGAAGGACTCTTTAGATCAGAACAGCCTCCTTGGTACAGGGAACTAAGGCTCATCAACATACTGTATCTAGCCTGAATAAAGTTAAGAAAATAAAACTGTGGTTGATGGAAACCAGGGGTAAGTAACAGATGGATGCTAAACTTCATTTGTTTCTACATTCATTTTAATCGAGTGAGCTAAATGCCCTAGTACCCTGAGTAAGTCTCAAATGCAAAAGAAGGGAGGAAAGCAGATGAAAATTGCCACAGTAACCTTAACTCACCCCACCCCACCCCCCAAGATACTGCAGATATTCAGAACACCATGTGATCTTGCATATTCTATGCAGAGCAGTAGGCTGGCACCATACGGTGGGCTGATGACAAGGCTTATATAGCCTTCATAGAGCTTTTTTTAAAAAACTATTTTTTTTACCATTTGCAGTAGCATTAGGTCCTACAAAAGAAACATGACACCAATTTCTCGCTCATCACTCAAACTAAACATGTCAAAATTTCTTTAAAAAGATAGTAACAAATATCGTGGCATCTTTTTTTTATTAAAACAAGAAATGAGTTACCACAAGTCGCTGAAAATAAAACGAGCTTATCATTTAAATAAAGCAACTGTGCCACCTGGTGGGCACAGGCATTGCTACAGTCAACATCTGAATGCTCTCTCTGGGTTTGTGAAAAAGAGCACAAGCCGCCAAACCAGACTCAGCTCAAGGATTTCAACTACTCCTTCCAAGTAGGCAGCAAAATGTACTTTCTTCATGAAAACCCTTCTTCTTAGTGTAGTTTGCTAAAATCCCACTTTACAGAATAAGTCAGCCCCCATCCTACCCCACAGAGAGGTGACTTGTCTGAAGCTGGTTTTGGCTGAGTACACCGGTAGCTACTTAGGACAGCAATGAAAATGAAAAGTGCACTTGTGAAGACCTCCCATGTGGTTTCCTTAAGTTAAGCAAAAGTAAGTTTTTCTTTTTTTGTTTTTTGTTTTTTTTTTTTTTTTGAGACAGAGTGTCACTCTGTCACCCAGGCTGGAGTGCAATGGCGCGATCTCGGCTCACTACAACTTCCGCCTCCCAGGTTCAAGATTCTCCTGCCTCAGCCTCCTGAGTAGCTGGGATTACAGGCGGGTGCCACTGCGCCCAGCTAATTTTTGTATTATTATTTTTTTTTTTTTTAGTAGAGACGGGGTTTCAACATTTTGGCCAGGCTGGTCTTGAACTCCTGACCTTGTGATCCACCCACCTCAGCCTCCCAAAGTGCTGGGATTACAGGCGTGAGCCACCGAGCCTGGCCGTAAGTTTTTAACCTTAGAAAATTAAATGTGTTCCAGCTACTCTCACAAAAAACAAAAAGATTGGCCAGGTGCAGTGGCTCACGCCTATGGCCTATAATCCCATATTGAGTAGCTGGAATAAGAGGATCACTTGAGCCCAGGAGTTTGAGACCAGCATGGGCAACATAGTGAGACCCCATTTCTTAAGATTTAAAAAAAAAAAAAAAAAAGATAAGCAGATGCTTAAGGTAATGGATACAAGATGAAACAGGAAGCAGATAAAGAGAAATACAAGCTACCTGCATCAAATTGCTCCAGACAAAGATGGGGACCCTCGAGGACTTTTCGCCAACTTTCTATCTCTGGCAGCAATAATCTTGAATCTGCCCAGTAAAGATGAAAGAGAATCTGTTATAGGAAGGCTGAGTGTGGCTGTCTGGGTTCTTGAGCTCTGAAAAGGAAGCTAAGCGGCATTGAGAGATAAGAGCATGGGAGGGCAGGCTCTCCTGGCCTGTGAGAAGGAGTTGCGAGGGGCAGGCTCTCCCACTGTTAAATCCTACCATTTGCAATGTGGAGGTTTCTTTTTATTCTTCTTCATCCAATAGAAAAGTCCTTCTGATTAGGTAGCAAATGTGCAGCCTTCAACAAGCACAGTTGCCTTCAACAAGTACTGCTATATAAACAAGTTATTTAAGAGCTTTCAAAACTAGGTTGCAGCAAAGTGATCTTTTATAATAAACTACCATTGTTTACATTGAAATTGTTCTCCACTGATTCAACAAATCTTGGCCTACTGTGTGTCCGGTGCTGCTTTGATAGCTGTGATTAAAAGACACAAACTCTGCCTTTATGGAACTCTCAAGCCTGACTCAAGAGAAAGAAACAGTCATACAAATAATGAATTCCAATTGTCATACATGCCCGAGAAAAAGAACTATGAGTGCACATAACTGAGAAACCTGATCTGCAGAATCAAGGAGGGCTTTCTTTTCAACTGGGGAGGGGACATTATAAATTCCTGTGTATTCATGTTATTTATAGTAGGGGAAAAGAAAAAAATCTAAAGTTCAAGAATGGGATGTGGGCCGGGAGCAGAAGCCTGTAATCCCAACACCTTGGGAGGCCAAGGCAGGTCAATCACTTGAGGTCAGGATTTCAAGACTGGCCTGGCCAACATGGTGAAACCCCATTTCTACTAAAAATATGAAAATTAGTCAGGCGTGGTGGTACATGCCTGTCATTCCAGCTACTCGGGAGAGCGAGGCACAAGAATTGCTTGAACCTGGGAGGCAAGGTTGCAATGGGCTGAGAACAAGCCACTGTACTCCAGCCTAGGTAACAGAGCAAGACTGTCGGAAAGGGAAAGGGAAAGAAGAAAGAAAGAGAAAGAAAGAAAAAGAAAGAGAGAGAGAAAGAAAAGGAAAGAAAAGAAAAGAAAGAGGGAAAGGGGGGAGAGAGAGGAGAGAGGGGAGGGGAGGGGAGAGGAGGGAGGTAGGAAGAAAGGGATGTAGTTGAATAAACTATGTTACAATATAGGATATGATTCAGGATCAAAACTCAGTTTAATTTTTAATTGCAGAAAAATTAGAAGTTGAAACCTGTTACATACAACACGATACCATTTGTGCTTAAAATCAGAGTGCATACAAGCATACAGAAAAGATCTGGAAGCAAACTTCAACAGCGGTTATGTCCACATGGTGGGGTGAGTAAGTTAGAGGCTATTCTTAGTAATAAAAACAAGCATATATATGTCTGTGTGTGACTGTGACTTTTTACTGAATTATTTGAGAGTAGATTTCATATGTTATGACCGAGTACCCTCAAACATTCAGCTGGTTTTCTAAGGGTAGGTATTCTGTCTTACATAACCACAGGACAGTAAATTATACATGGAAACAATACTTTAATTTGCATCTATAAAACAATTTGGTGAAATGGTCCCAAAATGCGTTTTACATGTGCTGAAGAATTTTTAAGTAAATCCCAATTATTTCACTGCATCCCTACATATATCAATATACACCTCTTTTTAAAATGTGGGCATATTTGTTACACAACACCAATGCTATTAACACACACACCTAACTAATACAGCAAAATTCCTTGGTATATGAAACAGTGTTATACTACTCACACTAGATTGGTCTAGCATGTATGAGTCCAACAGCAGCAATTATCGGAGAGGATGTGGAGCAAATAAATTCTGCATTTTACTGGTAGCAGTGTATACGAGCTGGACCACTTTGAAAATAATTTTGCACTGATCTCTCAGAACAAGCATATGTATTCCAGAGGGACATTAAGAAATAGGTCCAAGAATGCTTCCAGCAGTAATATTTTAACAGTCAAGAACTGAAAATAGACGTTCACTGTCAACAGAAAGGATAAACTAAAACTGAGCAAAATGAAACTTTTTTCTGTATAAAGATACAGATTAGACATTAATACAATTACAAGGTAAGTTACTGTTCAATAGGTTTCCACTATGGTTTGTAAATTCAGCTCATTCAGCTATGTTTATTCTAGTAAGTTTTGCCCATTTTAGCTAACTCTAGAGCATTTAAAAAAATAAAAACGATAGAAATACTTTTCACACACTCATAAGACTCACTTTAATCACAAGGTTCAACCTCTTCTAGCCATATCTTTCTAAAAAGCTGAAAACCAAGTCAAGATAGGCTTACCCTATCCCTACTGCTGCTCACACAAAGTCAAATAACTAGAAAATTGTTTTGTTTTTTTTCCCTCAACTTTTTATTTTAGAAACAGGGGGCACATGTGCAGTTTGTTACAAAGATACACTGCGTGATGCTGAGGTCTAGGGTACAAACGAATCCACGACTCACTCAGCACAGTACTTAACAGGTACTTTTAAAACCCGTGCCCCCACCTTTCCTCTCTGTTCTAGGTAGTCCCTAATGTCCTGTTTATTGTTTCTGTCTTTATGGCCATGTGCACCCAATGTTTAGCTCCCACTTCTAAGGGAGAATATGTGATATTTGTTTAAGTACACTTCTCCTTCATAATGCTCAACGAACTTATCATTTACCAGTGCAGTTTCTCAGTAGACTGTAGGCTACACTTGGGCAGGGACCTGTCAGGCTGTTCACGTATTCTGCCAGTGCCTACCAGTGCTTGGAACACAAGCAGCTGTGCAAGTTACTGAGTAAACAAATGACAGCCACAGGAAAGTGACAAAGAAGGAAATGTTGGAAGATTCCAGACAACCCAAGTTACAGAGCAAATGGCAGAAAAGCCTATATTTGCAAATCTCTATCCAGAGGAATCCCACACTCCCACCACATTCTCATTCATTCAACAACTTATTTATTATACACCCACCACATGCCAAGAGGAGACTGACAAAAAACTGAACACACATACCAAGTTCCTCCACTCAGTTTTACAGTAGAGTGGAGAGAGACAAAAGACATAAGACAGATAAAACGATGTCAGGTGATAAGTAGAATGAAAGAAATAAAGCAAGTTAAGACAGTGGTTTGAGTGGTCAAAGACTTCTCTGATATAGTGACACTTAAGCAACAACCAGAAAGAACTGAGGGAGTGAGCCATGTGGACATCTAGAAGAAGAGTACGCTAGAAGATCAGAGAAGACTTTCAGGAGGATATTTTGGAGAGTTCAAGAGGGCAGAAGTGGGGTCAGACTGTGTAGGGCCTATTTACTTTCAGGTTCTTTTTATGTGTTGTTATTATTAATATTATTTTGAAACAGGCAGGGTCCTGCTCTGTCACCCAGGCCGGAGTGCAGTGGTGCAATCACAGCTCACTGCATCCTGGACTTCCTGGGCTCAACTGATCCTCCCACCTCAGCCTCCCAAGTGGCTGGGACTACAGGCATGCACCATCATGCCTGGCTAATTTTTTTATATAGACTGAGCCTTGCCATGCTGCCCAGGCTGTGTCAGGTTCTTTTGGCTTTAATTTACAATGAGTGGGAAAGCTATTGGGATGCTTTGAATAGAGACACCTGACATTTACTATGTATCTACATGAAAGTTTAGAATTCCATATGATATATTACGTATTATTCATATTATTCTAAACTTTCATATACGGTATAGCAAGTCAAATATCCTAATGTGAGGCCAGGCACAGTGGCTCATGCCTGTACTCTCAGCACTTTGGGAGGCTGAGGCAAGTGGATCACCAGGTCAGGTGTTCAAGACCAGCCTGGCCAACATGGTAAAACCCCATCTCCACTAAAAATACAAAAAAATCAGCCAGGGCCGGGCACGGTGGCTCACGCCTGTAATCGCAGCACTTTGGGAGGCCGAGGCGGGTGGATCACGAGGTCAAGAGATCGAGACCATCCTGGTCAACATGGTGAAACCCCGTCTCTACTAAAAATACAAAAATTAGCTGGGCATGGTGGTGCACGCCTGTAGTCCCAGCTACTCGGGAGGCTGAGGCAGGAGACTTGCCTGAACCCAGGAGGCGGAGGTTGCCGTGAGCCAAGATCGCGCCACTGCACTCCAGCCTGGGTAACAAGAGCGAAACCCCCTCCCAAAAAAAAAAAAAAAAAAAAAAATCAGCCAGGCTTCGTGGCACACGCCTGTAATCCCAGCTACTCGGGAGGCTGAGGCAGGGGAATCACATGAACCCGGGAGGCGGAGGTTGCAGTGAGCCGAGATCACGCCATTGCACTCCAGCCTGGGCAACAGAGCAAGGCTCCATCTCAAAAAAAAAAAAAATCCTAACAGAAATAAATTTTGCATATGTCATAGGTACAGCTCTTATTCCAAGAAAGCCAAAACTTATTTTTAGCCGGGTGCGGTGGCTCACACCTGTAATCCCAGAACTTTGGGAGGCCGAGGTGGGCAGATCACGAGGTCAGGAGTTCGAGACCATCCTGGCCAACATGGTGAAACCCCGTCTCTACTATAAATACAAAAATTAGCCAGGCGTGGTAGAACATGCCTGTAGTCTCAGCTACTTGGGAGGGTGAGGCAGAAGAATCGCTATAACCCAGGAGGTGGAGGTTGCAGTGAGGCAAGATCACCCCATTGCACTCCAGCCTGGCGACACAGCGAGAAACCATCTCAAAAACAAACAAACAAACAACAACAAAAAAAACCCTTAATTATAAATTCCTAATTTAACCTTGTCTTTTGACACAACTCTAAATGTTACATGCGATTTTTTTCTTTACAGTTAATAGTTAGCTTTAAAAAAATCAGCTAGTTTGTTTTTGGCACAGCTAACGATTTCCATCTTTGTCTATTTTAACACTGAGATCCATGATTCTTACCACTGGACCAGCTTTTCCTCATTTTTATAAAATAAAAAAACCAAAAATGCAGTCAAACACTTAAATAACTGCACAAACACTTACTATATATAACTTATAAAATGCATAATACATAAACGAGCAAGACCATCTGTTTCCACGGATATCCAATAGCCAAAAGTTACCTTGCTAAATTCTATACCCAAGGCAACAGCAGCCCATCTGGGAAATTGCTCCTTCAGGGACTATCGACAACATTCACTGTGAGCAATTTAGCTGATTATATATTTTTTAAAAAGCAAACTATAAACAACAGACAAGGCTGTACCTCAGCTTCCCCTCTAGCTCCACTTTCCCCTTTTTTCAAGCCCTACCTTAAAAAATAGTAATAGCGCGGCGTGGTGGCTCATGCCTGTAATCCTAGCACTTTGGGAGGCCGAGGCAGGTGGGTCGCAAGGTCAGGAGTTCGAGGCCAGTCTGGCCAATATGGTGAAATCTCGTCTCTACTAAAAATACAAAAAAAATTAGCTGGGTGTGGTGGCGCATGCCTGTAATCCCAGCTACTGGGTGGCTGAGGCAGGAGAATTGTTTGAACCCATGAGGCAGGGGGTGCAGTGATCGGAGACTGTGCCACTGCACTCCAGCCTGGGCAACAGAGTGAGACTCTGTCTCAAAAATATATATATAATAATTATAATTAAACTACAACAAAAAAATCCTATTATTACATTTCTTAATCTATCCTTTTATTATTAAGACTCTTGGGCCACAGTTTTGCATTATATTTGACCACATGTGCTAGATAAATTTTTTGTTTTTCCAAGTCAGTAAAAGGAACCAGACTGGGCATACAATCTGGCCTAAACTCTACACATATTTTAAACTCTAATATGCCCACTTTGTTAACTTTCAACTGCTTCACTGAACAAACAAAGTCCAAACTTGAGGTAGGCCTACGTGTAAGCACAGCAACAACAACAGACTGTCAAAAGTACACTGCACAGTGCAGCAGTGTCCCCATGAAGGCAAGAGATGGTGCCCTAGGCCGGTGGGTAGGGCTGAGCAAGGTGTAGCATGCAGATCAACTGGAATGAGGGTGGAGTCCCCAAAGGTGGGCAACCTGGAATGGAGTAGAGAGGATGTGCAGAGGTCGGGGGTGGAATCCATGCAAAGGGTGGCAATATGACAATGGGGACTGAAGAGAGATGATATCCTATCACAGAAATGGAGTGCCTCGTGGGGTTCAACAGAAATGTGTGGAGTAAATGATGGAACACTACGCCTATATTTAATGGCCATTTAATAGTCTGTAAAGGCATGTGAAAGGCTGCCTGAACAGTGACTAAGCCCACAGTCTTATGGTCTTCATCTCTTTGGGGCAAATTCAGATGCTCCTGACTTGACTTCCTGAATCTCCATCATGCCTCCTTTTATTTTTATTTTTTTTAAGGATGAGGGTTCACCATATTGGTCAGGCTGGTCTTGAACTCCTGACCTCAGGTGATCCACCCACCTCAGCCTCCCAAAGTGCTGGGATTAGAGGCGTGAACCACGGCGCCCGGCTCATGCCTCCTTTTAACAGCACTGGCTTGGTTAATAAATCAACTTCTCTGACTTGGAATTCTATCAGTATCTTACTACAACCAATAAACCTCTTTTCTACTCTTTTCTAAACCACAGGACTACCAAGAGCTTTTTAGTGCAAATCATATCACTTCTAGCTAAAAATCCTTCAAGGGACCCTCCAAACCTTTAAGAAGCTGGCCTGCTTTTCCAGTTTCACTTCTCTCTGCCCCAGGGACAACCCTTGTCACAGTCAGGCAAATCTCCAAAATTAAGCACTGGATTTCCTCCCCACATCTTCACACTTTAAACGTAGAAATGCTCTCCCTTCTTCTGTCTAGGGTGCACTTATGCCCCTGGTCCAGCCAGCAAACTCCTACTCATGCTTCCACCTTTCAGTCAAATGTCAACCATCTTCAACTCTGTTTCTACCCAGGAAAGCTAGCACCTTCTGCTGAGTCCTAAGGGAAACATCGGAATACTGACTGAATGGTACCATGGGAGATGCTTGATGTAAAAATGATGTGTCAACTGTACTCTTCTCCAATAAGTGAACGTCTTTCAGTTTCTCATTCTGCCACCCTCCAGATTCCATGACATGATGGCAGATTGTACTTCATTCACTCCTTTGTTGCTAAAATCTCAAGTCATGGTTTCATCAAGTAATTTTCCATCATCACTTAATCTTTAAACTCACTGTTCTAATCTATGCTATTGGGGATTATTTACATTTCCTCAACATGAAATGTCTCTCTACAAGCCACATTTCTAGGCATACCCTGTAAGTTATATCTCTTATTAAATGGGTTTTACTGCCCAGTGCAGTGGCTCACGCCTGTAATCCTAGCACTCTGGGAGACTGAGGTGGGTGGATCACCTGAGGTCAGAAGTCAAGACCAGCCTGGCCATCATGGTGAAACTCCATCTTAAAAAAAAAAAAAAAAATGGGTTTTACTTAAGACACAGCTCAAAAAAACTAGTATAATATTAGTAATGTTTTAAGCATTGAATTATAGTTTATTAAATGAAGCAGACTACAAAGGCACACAGGTGTGGTAAATATAGTTTGGAGACAAGAGATCTAGCTAACACTTGGCTACTATAATAACTTGCTATGGGACTTGACTTCTGTAGACTCCAGTGTTTTTACCTCTAAAGAGGAAGAGTTGCCCTAGGAAAAATACACATAAATTATCTGCTCATAAGTTCATTTTTTCTGTCTCTCCATTAGAGATTCCTGTACCCTTCACTCCTGGTACACTCCCCAGGCACAAAGCTGTTCAATATGAAATGTAAATTAAAACTTATTCTCAGCAAATAAACATGAATTCAGTATACCCTGACTCAAGTTACTTTTGGACAGAATTTGCTACCACAAGTCTAAGATTTGCCTAAAAGAATAAATACAGAGCCAGGAACACTGAAAAGAATGAAAACAGCACCAAATCAGGAAAAAACAAAATAATGAAACAAAATCAGAAGTTCAGGCACAAAGTACATATGAGCTCAACGTAAGTGAAGGAAAAAATATAATTCAGTAATTTCAGATGCCACAATGACGTAAAAAAGGAGGGGAAGACATCAGTCTGTTTGTAATCTGGGGGTGGGAGAGAGGTTCCCAGCATGACAATACACCAAATAAACTGTGGCACAGCCTGACAATGGTACATTATTCAGCACCAAAAGATATGAACTACCAAGCCATGAAAAGAGAGGAAGCTTAAATGCATACTGCTAAGTGAAAGAAGCCAATCTGAAAAGGCTATATTGCATGATTCCAGCTGGAAGGCATTCTACAGAAACAGTAAAATGATCAATGGTTGCCAGGGATTAGGAGACAGAGAGGGAGATGACAGGTGGAGCAGAGATTTCTTATTCTATGGTTAACTACAAGGCTAGACAGGTCATTCCACATTTGTCAGAGTCCACAGAACATACAACACAAGAGTGAGGCCTACTGTAAACTATGAATTTTGGGTCCCCGTAGGCTCGGTCATTGTAACAAATGTAACCCTTCGGTGGACTCCAGTGCAGGATGTTCACACTGGGGGAGGCTGTGGGTGTATGGAGGCAGAAGATAAACGGGCACTCTGAACTTTCTGTTCAATTTAGCGGTTAAGCTAAAATGTCTCTAAAATATGAAATGTTTTATACAAGAAAATAAGAAATGTATTAAGGGGTAAGAATCTTCACCATTGCTTTTTTAAAAAATGATGGCTTGAGCCCAAGAGTTCAGGGCTGCAGTGAGCTATGACTGTTCCACTGCACTTCAGCATGGGCAACAGAGACTAGGTCCTCTCTCTTAAAATGTATTTCACTTTACTGACCTATATTAGATATACATATTTCCAGGGTACATGTGATAATTTGAAACATTCATATAGTCAAATCAGGGTAACTGAGGTATCGGTAATCCTAAGTATTTGTATTTTTCATATACTAGGAACATTCAAAATTATTCTCTTCTATTCTTTTTTTTTTAAATAGAGGGGTGATCTTACTATATTGCCCAGGCTGGTCTTGAAATACTGAGCTTAAACCTCCTCGCCTCAGCATCCAAGTGCTGGGACTACAAGCACATGTCACCGCATGGGACTAATTTTTGTACTTTTAGAAAGACATACGGTTTCACCATGTTGCCTAGATTGGTCTCAAACTCCTGAGCTCAAGTGATCCGCTTGCCTTGGCTTCCTAAAGTGCTGGGATTATAGGTGTGAGCCACCGCGCCCAGCCCCTCTTCCAGCTATTCTGCAATATACGATTCAAGGCCAGATGCAGTGGCCTCCATCTGTAGTCCCAGCTACTTGGGAGGCTGAGGCAGGAGACTCTCTTGGGCCCAAGAGGTAGAGGTTGCAGTGAGCCAAGATCCCACCACTGCACTACAGCCTGGGCAACCAGGATAAAAAACTCTGTCTCAAAAAAAGGAAAAAAAAGAAATGTACAATTCATTAATGTTAACTAGAGTCCTCTACTAATCAGGTTTTTAAAAACAGAGTTTAAAAACAGAACTAAGATTCTAAATGTCCATCAATAGGTAATACAGATAATTTTGTTTTAAAAAAAGACTAAGTTATGATACACCCATACTAGTTAGTTTAAAAAAAAAAAAAAAAAACCTAGGTACGCTGAGATAAAACAAAGTCCCAGATGTACTTAAGAGCAAACTGATGAACAGCTCACATTTTGTGGAAAACAATTATATATTATGTATGATGTACTGTTTGAATTTTCTACAATACCATTTTTAAATTACAAAATAACTTATGAGCTTTCAGTAACCGTAAGTGGCAGAACTCTGAAAAGAAAAAAGGAACACACACACACACACACACACACACACACACACACACACACACACAGAGCCAGGGATCTCCAAACATCCTTATACACAATTTTTTAGTATCTGCTAGAAATATGTCTTAAATCACTTATTTCTAATTAATGTTGCAATAAATGCTGAACAACCAAGACTTGCACATTCTTCCAAAAACTTTTTTTTTTTTTTGGAGACAAGATTCTCACTCTGTCACCAGGCTGGAGTGCAATGGTACAATCTCGGCTCACTGCAACCTCTGCCACCACGCCCAGCTAATTTTGTATTTTTAGTAGGGTGGGATTTCACCATGTTGGCCAGGATGGTCTCGATCTCTTGACCTTGTGATCAGCCCGCTTCAGCCTCCCAAAGTGCTGAGATTATAGGCGTGAGCCACCATGTCTGGCCCTAATTTTCAAGAGTCACTGATAAACACATGGATACATTCATATGATAAAATATTATACCTAGTTATTTAAAACCTTTATAAACAATTTTAACAGCGTGGAAAATGCTTAGGTCCAATGCCCAGGAAGACAATACACACTCTGTCTTTATTGTATGCACACAAAGATACACAATATGCACACAAAGATAATGTATCATCTCACTTATATAAATATGTACAAAAAAATACTGAAAGAAGTACCCCAAAATGTTTAACAGTTATCACCTCTGGGTGATGGAATAATAGGTAAAAATTTTTTAATTCTTTGTACTTTTCTTTATCTATGAACTTTCCACAATATGTAAATGTTACTTTTAGGTTAGTGGTTTTTTTTCCTCCAGAGTAGAAATCATTGCTCTTTACTGGTTATAAAATAATGCATTTCTACAAAGCTGTCCTCATCCTGCCGAGCCCCTTCTCTCTAGTGAACTTTGTTCACTGTAAGTGCTAGGTGTTTACTTGGTTAATAAATGGAAGGACAGGCAATTCTATAAAGTCAATCCTTTTTTATCCCATCTAAGGAAAACCCCTAGGTCCCATGCAGCCCAACACCTTAACAACTTAACAACTTCATTTCCCTGAAAAGTATGTCTGGGAGCCTTTCCATGACAAAGTATATAAATCTTGACATTCCTCTTCAATTTTCATAATGTGAACACTACCAATGAGCCCTGGCTTAGTTCATCTGTCTTCCATTGCCTGACACTGACAAGTCATCTCCACGGGTTTGCTGTGCAGCTGCCTGAGGTGCACACCCAGCAGCCGCTGTTGGGACCTCCCACGTGAGCTGGGTTCTGGAAGAAAAGAAGAAACTGTTTCTAGCACTCAGCGGGGGCCTGTAGTGGCTACAGCCAGGAAAGGGACCAAGACGCGGGATGAGACCAGAGCTGCTGGGGCGGGGGCAGAGAGGGCTGCTCCCGGGTCCCTGAGCATCCAGGCACCTTGCCCTCTCCCCCATCCCATCCCCTGCTGCCAGCCCCACCTCGGCTGCTGCTACGCAGCAGGAGGGCACAGTCTCAGCACCCCCAAAGGGCTTGGGACCCATGTGCAGGGAGCAGGCCGGGTGTCCCGGGACAAACTTGAGCCCCAGCACTGCTAGCTTCCAGCTGTGGGAAGGGCTGGAAGCAAGAAGGACCTGGAAGCAGTGCTGAGCCCGAGGGCAGAGAGCAAGGGACATCTCCCTGAGGCTGGCCTGGCACACTGGCTGCCATCTCCAAGTCAGCAGGGGCCACCTTTGCGGCTGGAACACCAGCATGCTCCCAGAGGAGAGCTTAACATGCCCCCAGAGGAAAGCTTGGCCAAAAGCATCCTCCAATTCCCAAGAGAAGTTGCCCACATTGCTTGGGACCCCTGGGAAGCCCTGCTGGCAAGAGCAGTCAGGGGACAGCACCCCTGCCTGCCTAGGGTCTGGGATCCGGGCCTTGCTCAGGCTGCCTCCACAATGGGGCTCCTCTTCAGTATTCCAGCTCTCCGGTTCTGAAACCAAACCTGGATTCGGGGCTCGGGAATCTGTTTTTCTGTCCAGTTGTTCTCTGACAGTAATTCCAAGTAATGGTCCATTTCAAAGGCCTCAATAAGAATTGTGTATTAATATTTGTCAAACTTGGTCCTCCTGCACTTCTGCCCTGGCTTAGGTGTGCCTGAGCCATGAGCTGAGCTCGCTGTCCAACTTTAAACTTTGAAAACAATTATAATCAGGGCTTAAAATAAAACTGTGAATTTATTCTATAAGCAATACCACTGTTTGAAAATTGATTTAACTTTCCATATTCTGTTTTTTTTCTTCTAGGTCTATGAAAAATAAGATAAAATTAAATTCTGACTCCAAGACTCCAATAGGTAATACAATAGAAAAATTGACTAATATAACTTTAAACTGTAATAACAGAAAGATAGTGGCTGACAGGCACACAGCCTGAGAAACAAGCAAGAGTATGATCCAGGAGTGAAGAATCAGCGAACCTGGATGCTACCTGTGGTTCCAGCACTCACTATCTGTGCTAGTTTCACAACCCTCTGACTGTGGAATGCCATCTATAAAACAGAGACAAAATCTTCCTCTTGGGTCACTGTGAACATTGAAGGATATAGGGGCATGAAAAGCATTTGAGTACTATGCTGGCATAAAGTTTCAAAATGTGCTCAGTATTCTTAACATTCATTTCTGAGTACAACCTAAGATGGACACATTGTGACCAACTGGAACATACTTAGGAGGGCAACAAGAGATGAACAGAGACCCCAAAATAAAACCATCTGAAAAAGCACTCGAAGCAACTAGCTTGGACTCAGACAGTAAAGGAGATACAATGACTGAACATTTAAAGGACACATGGAAGCAGGCTTATTTGGCAAAGTTCAAGAAAACAAAGCTTTCACAAATTACAGGGAGGGAGATTTTTAGCGCTCTATAAGAAAGAACATGTTCAAAACTGGAATACATCACAGGGTGAAATGGCTCATGCCTGTAATCCCAGCACTTTGAGAGGCCAAGGCAGGCCTGAAGTCAGGAGTTTGAGACCGGCCTGGCCAACATGGCAAAACCCTGTCTCAACTAAAATTACAAAAATTAGCTGGGTGTGGTGATGGGAGCCTGTAATCTCAGCTATTCAGGAAGCTGGGGCTTGAGAATCACTTGAATCCAGGAGGCAGAGGTTGCAGTAAGCCTAGATCATGCCGCTACACTCCAGCCTGGGCAACAGAGCAAGACTTCATCTCAAAAAATAAATTTTAAAAATAAGAAATATGCATTTTTAAAACTTCAAATTATTTATCTTAAAATATAAAAGAAATGTAATACATATAGAAGCTTTTAGCTTCAAAGGTACCTTTAAAACCTTAAACAAGAAAGGTGGAAAATAAAGTGCTCCAAGACTTACACTTTGCTTCTGAAAGATTTTGATTGGGCGACCAGACCAACATGCCAAGATTGTCGCGTTCTTGACTGCGTCTTGCCAGTTTGGCTTGGGAGAAAGAAGAAACAAAATTCTTATTAAAATTTAACACATATAATAAGTTATCACTAACAATACCTTTTAGGTCTTTTAAGCCTCAGGACAAAATGACATCAGCCACCTTTACCTGTATCTGGCCGAATGGGACCACACACTTAACATCACAGAGTGAGGATGGAGATGGGGGAGGCTACAGAGTCTGCTGAAACATTTCAACTTACAAATCCTTTCCTACTTTATTTTTACTGATTTGATAGTACGCTGCTCTGCTTTTAGACAAGAGACATCCAACAAGAAATCCACATTTGGCAAGTTGCTTAAAGGTTCTTTTAAAATGTTAATTCTTCATGTGTGCTTGCAACACCTTTACCCTTCTCTGCCTAACTTTTTAGTGACTTGGCAACAGAAATCCCAAAATTCTTTTAACAGCCTTATTAAAGAATAACCATTTAAAATTTTTAACCTGCAAGAAAACTTCTAAAATGGATACTAATTCTTAAAAATCTGTGATGCAAAATAGTAGGTCGAAAGGTTTACAAGTGTCAGGGGTGGAACTGACAGGTATTACCGAATTAACTGCAAGCAACTGTTATATATTATAATGCACATATGTAAAACATCTTCAAAAAGTAAAGACTCTAGAAACAAGAGGTTCAGTGACCACACCTTCGTACTGGTTAGGCCCGAACTGAATCATTCTTAAGGTAATTTTGGCCTTTTTTTTCCCTTTAAATAAACTATTCCAGGCCAGGTAAAGTGGCTCACATCTGTAATCCCAGAACTTTGGAAGGCCGAGGCAGTCAGATCATGAGGTCATGAGTTCGAGACCAGCCTAGCAAGCATGGTGAAACACCATCTCTACTAAAAATACAAAAATTAGCTGAGCGTGGTGGTCCATGCCTGTAGTCCCAACTACTTGGGAAGCTGAGGCAGAAGAATTGCTTGAACCCAGGAGGCGGAGGTTGCAGTGGGCCAACCTCCATCTCCTGGGTTCGAGCAATTCTCCTGCCTCAGCCTCCCGAGTATCTGGGACTACAGGCACGTACTATCAAGTCCGGCTAATTTGTATATTTTTAGTAGAGATGGGGTTTAATCATGCTTACCAGGCTGGTCTTGAACTTCTGACCTTGTGATCCACTGGCCTTGACTTCCCAGAGCGCTGGGATTACAGCCATGAGCCACTGCACCTGGCCCGAGTCTACCTTTTTTATAAATGTATATGTAGTTCTGACTTTCAGAACAATGCTAATGCTACACATAATCTAAAACTAAAGTCAACAAATGTATGCGTGGGGAGGGACCCCAAAGTGAATACAGAGACAAATGAGTCCTGCCATATTTCCAATAAAAGTCTAAAGTAAAACAGAATAAAAGGCACCCAGAGTGGAGTGGTGCAATCAAAACTGCATGATCGTCTCTGTAGAAAATCTACACTTTGTGCAATCTACAAAATGCTCCTAGAATAAATGAGTTTAGCAAGGCTGTAGGAAATCAGATTAATAGTAAATAATTCCATTTCTATATACCAGCAATAAAAAACATCAAAAAATCAAAGTTAAACATCATTAGCATCAAATATGAAATAACTTAGGGATAAGGTAAGATGTGTACACTGAAATCTATAAAAGACTGCTGAGAGAAACTAAAGATGACCTAAGTAAATGAAGATATATATCGTAGACACAGACTCATTATTAAGAAGGCATTCTTCCCAAAGTGCTCTAAAGATTCAATACAATCCCAATCAAACTTGTAGCACATTCTTTTGCAGTAATTGATAAACATTCTACAATTCATAAAGAAAGGCAAAGTACCTAAGACAGCCAATGCAATTTTAAAAAAGGGCAAAGTTGGAGGACCTATACTATGTAAATCAAGACTATACAAATTCAGTAATCAAGAATGTATGGTACTGGCATAAAGATAGAGAAATAAATGGAATAGAGTTCAAAAATAGAACCACACGTACAGGATCAAATGATTCTCCATAAAGGCACAAAGGCAAAATCAAACCAAAAATAACAATCTTTTCAACAAATGATGCCAGAACAAATGAATATTCATATGCAAAAACCAAACAAACATTTTTCTTTTTTTTGAGACGGAGTGTCGCTCTATCGCCAGGCTGGAGTGCAATGGTGCACTCACTGCAACTTCTGTTTTCCGGTTTCAAGCAATTCTGCCTCTGCCTCCCGATTAGCTGGGACTGCAGGCATGCACCACCATGCCTGGCTAATTTTGTTTTTCGTATTTTTAGTAGAGACGAGGTTTTACCATGTTGGCCAGGATGGTCTTGATCTCTTGATCTCATGATCCGCCTGCCTTGGCCTCCCAAAGTGCTGGGATTACAAGTGTGAGCCACCGTGCCCGGCCAAAACAAACATTTTTTAAAAAACTTAATTTGGATCCATACCTCAAAATTATCTCAAAACAGATGACAGAACTACATGTGAAACCAAAAAACTGGCTGGGCGCAGTGGCTCACACCTATAATCCCAGCACTTCGGGAGGCTGAGGCAGGCAGATCACGAGTTCAGGAGTTCGAGATAAGCTTGACCAACACGGTGAAACCCCGTCTCTACTAAAAGTACAAAAAAATTAGCCAGGCATAGTGGTTCGTGCCTGTAATCCCAGCTACTCAGGAGGCTGAGGCAGGAAAATCACTGGAACCTGGGAGTGGAGGTTGCAGTGAGCCCAGATTGCCCCAATGCACTCAAGCCTGGGCAACAGAGCAAGCCTCTGTCTCAAAAAAAAAAAGAGAAAAACACATGAAAATCCTTTTGACCTTGGGTTGGGAAAGGAGATCTTAGAAATGATACCAAAAGCACAATCCATCAAACATTTTTTAATGGTATACTGTACTTAAATAAATTTTGAGACTTTGCTCTGCAAAAGGCACTGTTGAGATACACTGCACACTGTAAGAAAACATTTGCAAATCACATATGCAGCAAAGGACTTGTATCCAGAATACATAAAGAATTTTCAAAGGCAACAATAAGGAAAATAACCCAGTTGGTTGTTTTTGGTTTTTTTGTTTTTTTTTTTTTTGAGACGGAGTCTCGCTCTGTCACCCAGGCTGGAATGCAGTGGTGCAATCTCGGCTCACTACAGCCTCCACCTCCTGGGTTCAAGCGATTCTCCTGCCTCAGCCTCCCAAGTAGTTGGGACAACAGGCATGCTCCACCACACCCAGATAATTTTTGTATGTTTAGTACAGACTAGGTTTCACCACGTTGGCCAGGATGGTCTTGATCAGCTCTTGACCTCGTGGTCCAGGCGCCTCAGCCTCCTAAAGTGTTGGGATTACAAGCGTGAGACATTGCGCCCGAACAATAACTCAATTTTTAAAAAATGGCCAAAAGATTTTAACAGTCACTTCACCAAAGTAGATATACAGGTGGCATACTGCATAAAAAGATGCTCCACATCATTAGCCATTAGGAAAATGTAAATTAAAGCCATGATGAGAAAACATTATTTGCCTGTTAGGCTGTCTAAAATAAAAGGCATCAACAATAGAAAGTGCTGACAAGAATGGGAACAACTGAAATTCTCATACGCTGCTGGAGTAAATGCAAAATTACAAAGCCATTCTGGGAAAGTTTTACAGTTTTTTTACAAAGATATAATTATATTTACCAAATGACTGACATAGCAACCCCACTGTTCAGCCATATACCCTACAGAATTAGTACATGCTCACAATAAAATCTGCACACAGCTGTTTATGGTGGTGTTATTCACAATCACCAAACACTGAAATATTCAAATGTCCTTCAATGGGTAGATGAATAAACCAACTGTAGCACATCCATACACTGGAATAGTACACAGCAATAAAAATAGTGAACTACTTATATATTCAACAGCATAGACGTATCTCCAAAGCATTACAGTGACTGAAAGAAGCCAGTACAAGTTCATTTATACGACATTCTGAAAAAGGCAAAACTACAGGGATACAGAATGGATCCGGGGTTTCTAGGGGCTAGACGTGTGAGGAAGGTTAAGAAAAGTCTGAGGTAGTTCTTGAAGGAGACGGAACTCTTCAGTATCCGAATTGTGGTGGTGTTATATGAAACTCCAGTAGTCCCCCCTTCAGCATTCAGTTACCCATGATCCACTGTAGTCTGAAAACATTCAACTGAAAATTCCAGAAATAATTAGATATGGTTAAGATCTACGATCAGTTGATTACCCTTCATAATGTGGGTGGGCCTTATCCAGTTCACCTAAAGGTCCTAAGAGCAAAAATTGAGATTTTTACAAAAGTTGAGACTGAAGCCTTGACGCCTTCCTACGGCCTGCTCTACAGATTTCAGACTTGTCAGGCCCCTATAACTACATAAACCAATTCCTTAAAATCAATCTCTGAATATATATACATAGATACACCCATACATATTCTAGTAGTTCTGTTTATCTGGGGAACCCTACTACACAGTAACACAGATAGTTACTACAGAAATGTTTATAGGACCAATATAGAGGAAAACCTTTAAAATACATCAACAGGGATTGGATACCGTGGTATGTGACTTCAAAGGAATTAAACACGGGAAAACAAAAATCAGATCTACAGCTATCAACCAGGTTGACTAGAAAAGGCAACTTAAAGGATATGTATAATATCATAACTTAAATGTTGAAAATATAAAATTGGTACTACTAGTTATGGGGTACATTTAAAGAATAAGATGTGTACAACAAAGATATTCTTAAAATCAGGTTAAGAGTCATTGTAAGAGAGGAAGAGCTTGCTTTGTCACACTGCAATGTTTCACTGTTCTCTGAAAAGCCCAGTGTTAAGCAAATACTATTTTGTGTATATTAATGTTCATATACATCTAAAACTTTTTTTTAAGAATTAGAGAGAAATCCTTCACTGTATGATTTGATGTTACCTGATATAATGTCTGTGTTCAAATTTAATATCACCTAGTCCAACACTAAGGAAAATACTCTTCTAGCATATTTTCAGTTCTGCTCTGAAACCCTGAGTTATTTCTCACTCTATAATGCCATATTTTACTTGTCAACTGTTTGGAAGCAGAACAGCAACTTACACGTACATTCCCACTTCAAGGATTGTGGGTTCCAATTTCTCCACATCCTCACCAACACTTGTTATTATCTGATTTTTTGATTCTAGCCAGCAGGTGTGAAGTAGTCTCTCACTGTGGTTTTTATTTGCATTTACCTGATGAATAAAGAGATTGAGCATATGCCACCTGAATATCTTCCATGGAGAAATGTATATTCAGATCTTTTGCCTGTTTTTAGTCAGATTATTTGGCTAAAATGATGGGAATTTAAAATGGTCCCATTCCTCGAAAGGTCAGTTGTCATATAACTCAGCAAATCCACTCCTAGGTTTACAACCCAGAGAAATAAAAACATAGGTCCACACAATAATTTGCATACAAATTTTCATAGCAGCATTACCTAACAGCTAAAAGGTGGAAACAACTCAACTGCCCGTCAACTGATGGCTGAATTTAAAAATCCAGTATGTCTATATGACAGAACATTATACTGTCATGAAAAGGAATAAAATACTAACACATGCTTAGTATGAATGAAACTTGAAAACAGTAAGTGAAAGCAGCCAGTCACATGTACAAAAATCCACAACCTATTTACATGAACTGTCCAGACAGAAAGATTAGTGATTGCCAGAGGGTGGGGAGGCACGTGGAAGTAACAGCAAGCCATTGCTAACAGGTATAGCTTTTTTTTTTTGTTTTTGAGACAGTCTTGCTCTGTTGCCCAGGCTGGAGTGCAGTGGCACGATCTTGGCTCACTACAACCTCCACTTCCCAGGTTTAAAAGATTCTCCTGCCTCAGCCTCCCGAGTAGCTGGGACTACAGGTGCGTGTCACCATGCGCTGATTTTTCTATTTTTAGTAGAGACGGGGTTTCACCATGTTGGTCTCAAAAGAGAAAAAAAAAATTTCCTCCCCATGATATCCATTAAGTATTTTGTATTTTACACTAAAGTTAAATGGCTTAAGGACTCTCAACTGGCAACAGTTCATTCTCTATAAAATGAGGAGGTCAGAAGCAACTTTGGTAATTTAAATACCTGTATCTGTCTACAAAGTATATACCTACTGTCTGACTTCTCTAATCTCTTGCTTTTTACATGCTCAAAGTTTAAATTGGAACAAATAGGTCCATAATTTCCAATCACCAGCTCTCTAGAATTAAAATCTACAATAAATATAGGCATGCTGTAAAGTCCTTAAAAACTCAAACCTCCTGTTCTCCTAAATTTATGGAAAAACATTTTTCCCCTCAAAGATTAGTGATTTCACAAAGAATCTGAAAACTAAACAAATTTTTTCTTTGAAGATTTTTTTCCTCTATGATAATGTGCTCTATTTGCTTGTTTTTAAAAATCAAAAACACTTAAAAATATATTTTAACTTACATTGCAGTTGGTTAACAAGGGGTATAGTATACCCCGCTAGTCCCCCACCTCCAAAATAGGAGCAGGACTTTAAAAAATAAAAAGGCAGGCAAGAACAAAGCTAGACACGGAGAGAAGAGAGATAGAAAGGGCTTCAGCAGTTAGCTCAGTCATGCCACAACTGACATACAACCAACTACTATTGCTTACTTTGTACTGTATTACCCAGTAAATACACTAAATTGTTAATTCCTTGGTAACAAACAATCTATTCTTCATTTTTGTACTGCCACTGCTTATCTTACATGAAGTAGTGCTGTTGGGTCAATTGCTTTCCATACATCTTCAGCTTCTTAATTTTAGCAAGATTTATTCTGATTAGCATCACCACAACAGAAACTATCCTCAGAAGAAATGTTCTTAACACGTATAGTGTGTTGTGTCCTTTGGTATAGTGTTTTACACTTCCAGGGTGAACAGAACAGAGGATGTGATGCAGAGGAATTAAATGTCCACATGAATAGTGATAACAGATTTTAACAAAAGTTGACCTTTCCCCACGTTTTACCCATTTTTAAACATCAGTGTTCCCTGGGTTCCTCTTTTTCATCTAGTATTAATTACTTTCCCTATGTCAGAACACCTAACACTGCAAATTTCTCAAACCATTTATTATGTTAATGACTTCTAAATCTGTATCTCAAGACAGAACACACATTAAGTCACGAACGACTCAAAAAGCATCTCTGCCACAGTTTATTGCCCTCTCATCTACCCTTACCACTATCAACAAGCTGTTTCTTCCTGTTTATCTAAAAAAAATTAACACTATAACTTGTACAGTCACCAACTCCCAGCAATAAGGCTGCAAGTCATCTTGGAGTCCCCTCATCTCCCACTAGCACTCGAGCATACACACTCTGCAAAATCCACTGAGCCCCATCCACTAATCTCTTCAACTTTTCTCAAACCTATCCCTGTTGCCACTAACCTTCAGTTTCCAAATTTGTGGTTTGTCATCTTGTCCTGACTTAAGGGTTCCACGCTAAATTCGGTCTCTCCAAATTCAGTCTCTCTATTAGCTAGAGCAATCTTTCTGAAGCACAATTCATTCTTTATTTTTTTAAGAAACAGAGTCTTGCTCTGTTTGTCCAGGATGGAGTGCAGTGATGTGATCACAGCTCACCGCAGCCTCAAACTCCTGGGCTTAGCTGATCCTCCAGCCTCCCCTCCCAAAGTGCTGGAATTACAGGCATGAGCCACTGCCCCTGGCCCTGAAGCACAATTCTTATCAAGTCACCTTCCATGTTTAAAGTCCTTCTGTAGACATGGATAACTCCCCTCCCCTTCAGTGTGGGCTGTACATAGTGACCTCTTTCCAAAAAAGGGGGTTGTATGGAAAAGCATGGGGCAGGGGATGGAAGAGCACTTTACAGCTGAAACATCAAACAAACTCAGATGTGTCTGCTGTGTCTGTGGTACTCAGCCAGACAACAAAGGTCAACACCAACAGTCATCAGTCTTGCTGATGGTACGTACCCTTGGATGGGATGCAAATGGCACTTTACTTCTACGGTCTTCCTACCCCAAACTTATAACCTCAGTATAATAATGAGAAAAATATCAGACAAATCCCAATTGAGAAACATCCTGCAAAATTTCTGAGTACTCCTCAAAACTAAATCGTCATCAAAAACAAGAAAAATCTTGAGAAACTGTCACAGTCAAGAGGAACCTAAAGCAACAACGCAACTAAATGTAATGTGGAATTCTGGAACAGAAAAGGGATATTAGGTAAAAACTGAGAAAATATGAATAAATCACCAACTTTAGGTAATAATTATGAATCAATCACTAATTGTAACCAATCTACCATAGTAATGTAAGATGTTAATAACAGGAGAAACTGGGCGTAGGGTATATGGAAACTCTCTGTACGATCTTTACAACTTTCCTGTAAACCTGTAATTACTCCAAGATAAAAAATCCTTCTACTGCTTCCCCCACTGTCTTCAGGGAAAAAGCCCATGGCATTCAAGACCCTTCATCATCTGGCCTGCTTATTTTTCTCACCTATGTCCCACACTCAGGACTCCATCCCTCACATGGTCATTACATTCCTGTGCCTTTCTGTTTTGCCACGTCTTTCCTCTAACCACTTCCTTCTCTTTATCTCTTCCCACCAGCTAACTCCTAATCATGCTTCAAGCCACCTCAAGGATCACCATCTTTGGTAAATGTGCTCTTACACTCCTAGTCAGGTTAGCAGTCCACACTCCTCCTCAATACCTTCGTAACACTGGGGACACCTCCTCTATGAAAGTTTAGACTCTTGTCATTAATGGTTTGCATAAAGATATGTGGAGTGAACAATGGCTTTGTAAGGAGCCAATAAGATCTGATGTAATTATTAACTATTATTATGTACCTGCCAGTAACTGGACTAACCACTTCACGCATCTGTCACATAACATACACACAAAATCCTCTAAGATAAGAACTGTTGTAGTCCACATTTAAAAAGAGGAGTTAAGTGATTTGCACCAGATCCTAACGCTGGTCAGGCTCTGAGTTCCCATCTGGGACTCAATCCCATGATGGACCTGAATCCCATTTTAGACACTTTGTTGCTGAGTGATGATGAACAAGGACTTAGCATCATTAATCCTAAAGAAAAATGAAGAAGATAATGCCCACCTTGCAGGGGTTTCCATGAGGATTAGAAAAGCCACCTATTAAGTACTTGGTACACACAGATGCTCCACAACTTACAATGGGGCTAGTCTTGATAAATGCACCATAAATTGAAAATATTGTAAGCCAAAAATGCATTTAATACACCTAACCTAATGAACATCATAGCCTAACCTACCTTAAACGTGCTCAGAACACTTATATTAGCCTGTATTTGGGCAAGATCATCTAACAAAGCTTATTTACAAAAAAAAAAGGGGGGGATGAATATCTCCAGACTAACAAGTTTGAGAACCAGGTAGGGTATGTAAGGGTATCACACCATATATTGCTAGCCAAAAAAAGGATCAAAATTCAAAATAAACTTTCTACTGAATATGTATCACTTTTGTGCCACCTTAAAGTTGAAAAATCCTTAGTTTAATATTTAAGTCAAAAACTGGCTGGGCACAGTGGCTCAGGCCTGTAAGCCCAACACTGTGGGAGGCCGAGGTGGGTGGATCACCTGAGATCAGAAGTTCGACACCAGCCTGGCCAACATGGTGAAACCCTGTCTCCACTGAAAATACAAAATTAGCCAGGTGTGGTGGCAGGTGCCTGTAGTCCCAGCTACTTGGGAGGCTGAGGTAGGAGAATTGCTTGAACCCGGGAGGTTGAGGTGGCAGTGAGCCGAAATCACACCACTGCACTCCAGCCTGGGTGATAGAGCCAGATCCCATCTCCCCTCCGCCCCCCAAAAAAAGAAACAACAACAAAAAACTATGATCAAAAACTGTACTTAATAAATAATAGCCCCATTGATGATAGACTGGACAGAGAAAATGTGGCACATATACACCCTGGAATGTTATACAGCCATCAAAAACGATGAGTTCATGTCCTTTGCAGGGACATGGATGAACCTGGAAACCATCATTCTCAGCAAACTGACACAAGAGCAGAAAATCAAACGCCGCATGTTCTCACTCATAAGTGGGTTTTGAACAATGAGAACACATGGACACAGGGAGGGGAGCACTACACACTGGGGTCTGTTGGGAGGAAATAGGGGAGGGACAGCGGGGGGTGGGGAGTTGGGGAGAGAGAGCATGGGGAGAAATGCCAGATATAGGTGAAGGGGAGGAAGGCAGCAAATCACACTGCCATGTGTGTACCTACGCAACAATCTTGCATGTTCTTCACATGTACCCCAAAACCTAAAATGCAATATAAATAAATAAATAAATAATAGGGATTATTTTCTTTTTCTTCTATTATTTGACATCTTTTAGACCTTTGTATCTTCAGTGTCTAGCACACTGTAAGTGCTTCATAAATGTTAAATAAATTAATATGCAAAACATAGGTTAGGTAGCCAATTAATAAAAAGTTTTAGAAAGGGAGTATATTGTTCTATTTATTCCCTTTCCTTCACCATAGCAATCCAGACTGACAAGTTTGAGAACCAAGTAGATTGGGCAGCAACTCATGTAGCTCTGATCTCTGGGATGCCACCTACTCCCTCTCTTCTTGTACCTCTCTTTATAAGAGCACTGTACCGGGGTGGGGAAAGAAAAAAAAAATAATAATAAGAGCACTGTACCCTCTAAGGGCATAAACTCTATTCCCATGGGTAAGTTATTTCAAAAATACTATGATTTGCAATATTCCAATCTGACAAAAAAAAATGAATGATTTCCCTTAGAACTGGCTCAAGACCAGACATGGTGGCTCACACCTGTAAACCCAGCACTTTGGGAGGCTGAGGTGGGTAGATCACTTGAAGTCAAGAGTTCGAGACCAGCCTGGCCAACATGGTAAAAACCCAGCTCTACTAAAAATGCAACAACAACAACAACAAAAAAAAAAAAACAGTTGGGCACGGTGGCTCACACCTGTAATTCCAGCTGCTCAAGAGGCTGAGGCATGAGACTCACTTGAACCCAGGAAGCAAAGGCTGACATGAGGCAAGACTGTACCACTGTACTCCAGCCTGGGTGATGGAGCAAGACTCTGCCTTCAAAAAAAAAAAAAAAAAAAAGAAAAAAAAAAATTGAACCGGCTCAATCACTGTCCAGTAACCTGAGTTCAGCCAATGGCTGACCTATGTCCCTTTTCTGATTCCCCAAGAAGGAAGTTAGATGCTAATCAAACACTACTAAAGTCAACTGTCCACTAGAAAGTCGAATTGTATAGTCAGTTTCTAACTAATAACATTTTATCTTCTCTCATTCTTTTGGACTCACAAGTGTCTTGGACTCAGAATCGATTTTCTCTAAGAGAAACCAGAAACGCTTTTCTTCCATGTTATCAATAACAAGCTTATTATTTACCACCAGTGTAATTTCGCCACATACGATCCTCAAACCAAAACAAAGACAAAACATTTAGAAGACCACTTAATTTCACAGTGAAATGTTTTAGGCTCAGGTTTCTTGTATTTCTCTTAACACTGCACTATCAGTAATGTAACATACTAATCAGAATGGGCATGGCTTTATTGATTTCACCACCAACCAATCCAAGAGAAAAAAAGCCCTGAAGCCACAGTCTGACTGATGGTGAGGCACCACCATCTTAAGAAGTACAGAGGGCTCAAATTATCCTTTAACACAATTATTCCCAACATCACTAAGACCCAGAGAAAACTTCCAACTACTGTGCCACCAGCTAAGGACACACCTTTAACATTACACCAATGTTGCAAGAGTTCCTTATAAAAGATTGAGTTAAGAAAAATGATAATATGGAATTCATTGCAAGTTTGGCAAAACAGGATGTTAGATGAGAACATAGAAAACCTGGCCACTAAAAATGTTGAGAGAAGTTGCATAAGTCTGTTTTCACGATGCTGATAAAGACATACCCAAGACTGGGCAATTTACAAAAGAAAGAGGTTTAACTGGACTTACAGACAGTTCCATGTGGCTGGGGAAATCTCACAGTCATGGCGGAAAGCAAGGAGGAGCAAGTCACATCTTATGTAGATGGCAGCAGTCAGAGAGGAGCGCTTGTGCAGGGAAACTCTCCTTCAGAAACTATCAAATCTCGCAAGACTCATTCCCTATCATGAGGACAGCACAGAAAAGACCTGGCTCCATGATTCAATTATCTCCCACTGGGTCCGTCCCGCAACATGTGGGAATTATGGGAGCCACAAAATGAGATTTGGGTGAGGATACAGAGCCAAACCATATCATAAGTGTACTGTAAATTAGTTCAGGCTTTCTGAAAGGTAGTTTGGCAAAGTTTAACCTAGCCTCTAGCAATTTATCCCAAAAGAAAATACTCACAGAGCTATGCAAAAACTTACCTACAAAGTTATTCATCAAGTGCTGCTGAAAAACAGCAATAAACTGGAAAGAACTCAAATGTCCAAAAAAGACTCACAATCTAGTACAACCATATAATGCAAACTGTACACATTAAAAGTTGCAGAGTCCTTTTCACAAGATGGCACCGAAAGCGAATGAAGCTCCTGCCTCTCCTAAACCCTAAGCCAAAGCGAAGACTCTGAAGGCCAAAGCAGTGTTGAAAGGTATCCACAGCCACAAAAAAAAAAAAAAAAAAAAAAAAAAAAAAAAAGGAAGATCCACACACCACCCACCTTCTAGCAGCCCAAAACACTGCAACTCCAAAGGCAGCCCAAATATCCTGGGAAAAGGACCCCCAGGAGAATCAAGCTGGACCTCTATGCTACCATCAAGTTTCTGCTGACCACTGAGTCTGCCATGAAGACAGAAGACAACAGCACACTTGTGTTCATTCTGGATGTTAAAGCCAACAAGCACCAGATCACACAAGCTGTGAAAAAGCTCTACGACACTGATGTGACCAAGGTCAACACCCTGATTTGGCCTGATGGAGAAGGCTTATGTTCGATTGGCTCCTGATGACGATGCTTTGGATGTTGCCAACAAAACTGGGATCATCTAAACTGCATCCCGCTGGCTAATTCTAAATATATGTGCATCTTTTCACCAGGGAGAAAAAAAAAGTTGCAGAAGTATATACATTTAATGACTTGGGAAAACCGTACATAAAGTAAAACATGCAAATGACAACAAAGTGCTGCATACTACAGAATCATCCATTATAACAGCTCACAGGCAGGGCATAGTGGTCACGTCTGTAATCCCAGCACTTTAAGAGGCCAAGGCTGGAGGATTGCTTGAGGTCAGGAATTTGAGACCAGCCTGGGCAACAAAGTAAGACCCTGTCACTACAAAAAAAAAAAAAAAATAGGCACAGTGGCTCACACCTGTAGTTCCAGCTACTTGGAATGCCGAGGTGGGTGAACTGCTTGAGTCCAGGAGTTCAAGGCTGCAGTGAGCCACGATCGTGCCACAATACAGCCTCAGCGACAGAGCAAGACTCTGCCTCAAAAACAAACAAAAACTCAGGTCCGATTCAAATTATGTTTCCATAATCATAACCACATGTGCTAACATCTTGCTATAGCTGATTGTCTTATCTCACTTCCTCTGCAGATATGTCTATCCTGAGCTGAAGGAACTCCCTCTGCTCACCTCTGATGAGAGAACTAATACCCAAGGAAATACTTTCCCCCAGTGCTTTTCCTAAAGCACGTAATACATAATTATACCATTGACTAAATTTTTCTTAATGAGAAGCTATTTCTTCTGTTTGAGTCTTATAAGGTTATAAAATGTTGAGAACAGAAAGCCAATGACATACTGTAGTTTCATGAAAGAGGATGGAATTACCACATATCCGTTGGTAAAACTAAAAACAGAGGACTAGCGGTCAGGCTTTTTAAAGGTCATATAACTGTAAGTGACTTTTCTTTCTTTTTTGAGACAAGTTCTCCCCCTGTTGTCCAGGCTGGAGTGCAGTGGGCCAATCTCGGCTCACTCCACCTTGGCCTCCCAAGTAGCTAGGATTACAGGCACCCACCACCATGCCCAGCTAATTTTTTTGTATTTTTAGTACAGACAGGGTTTCACCCTGCTGCACAGGCTGGTCTCGAACTCCCAGGCTCAAGCAATCCACCTGCTTCAGCCTCCCACAGTGCTAGGATTACAGGACTGAGCCACCGCACCTGGCCTATAACTGACTTTTCTGTAACTAATACAGATTTGTGAGGATTTTATTCGATTTCTACCCCCAAATTCTCTCTTTACAGTGCTTTATCCCTTTGAAAAAGAGCTGAGCAATATCACTACTATACAATTTTACCCTTTTTAAAAACTAACGTGAACTAATTTATAAAATAGTAAGTTTACAAAAGTCACTCTATACTAAGGAAATACCTATCCTTGTAATATTGTTTGAAGATGAAAGGATGAAATGTACCATGCAATCTCTTCATTAACATACCGATATGGTAATAATCATACTTTAACAATAGCCAAAAACCAGACGCTGTCAATTTCTCATTACTAGTCCCAGAAAAGACACATCTATTTTCTTCTTGATTTAGAATAGATTAAAAAGTTAATTTTGGCGGGGCACAGTGGTTCACACCTGTAATCCAGCATTGTGGGAGGCCAAGGGGGGAGAATCACTTGAGGCCAGGAGTTCAAGACCAGCCTAGGCAACACAGTAAGATCCCAACTCTACAGGGCATGATGTTGCACTCCTGCAGCTCCAGCTACTCAGGAGGCTAACACGGGAGGACTGCTGGAGCCCAGGAGTCCACGATTGCAGTAAGCCATGATCATACACCAAGCTGCACTCTAGCCTGGGTGAAAGAATGAGGCCCCATCTCTAAAAGTGGCGGCGGGCGTGGGGGACATGGGGGGGTAGTTAATTACAGAACATATGGGGGGGAAAGCTTTACCCAAAAACAAATCTATGCAAAATATCTTCAAATTTTCATGTTGTTAAGAAAACCATTCAAACCACAAGTATCACTCATAATGTACATCACATTCTTAAGAGTTGTGTTAACTAAAATCAGCATATCCACAAGATAGCCCACTAGGATGAATTAATTAGATGAGTTCAGAACTCAGACCATCAGTTTGAAATTCTAGATATGCATCTACAAAATTTAAAGACACTGGACACTTTATTTCAAATAGGGCTTTATTTTCTCATTTGGAACCAGTGGTTAAAGATACTCTGTACCTCACAGTGACAGAATTAAATGAGATTAAAAAAAAAAAAAAACATATATAAGGTGCTTAGCTCAATGCCTCAGCACAACATGAGCACACTACTCACTAGATTATTTATCTTATTATGAAAGCCAGTGTTAGGAGTAAAAGAACAGAAAACCACCTAAAAATAACTCAACATTAACTGCTTTATGCTTCTTGACTACGGCTGTCTTCTACATTCCCAAACACTGACTAGGCTCTACGTGGTTTATTCAGGCTGCAATAACGTCCTTACCACACTTTCTACCTCCTCTCTCTGCCTCCAAATCCAAGTTTATTATATAAATGGCAGCAGGAGATGCCGCTCCCATACTGTCCAGGTAACACTACTTCACATTACCCTTGCAAGAAGTCCCCACAAATTCAAGCAACTCTAGAAACTATTAAAGTTACAAAGGACTTCACAAATAGAGTTTACTTAATTTACAAGTGTGGAAACCATACACATGAAGTGTCTTGGCAGAGGTGACAGCGTCAAGGCCAAGCCTTTAATGCAGGACCCCACGCCTATTCCAGCCCAGAGCTCTCTGGAACACACTTTATTACATTATTACATTCATCCCAGACCTTTCCGGTTTGAGACATATGCATGCCAGAATAGGTTCCTTGTCCTGGTATTCCATCACTTTGCAGGAATTCAGTAAAATTAAGATAAATTTTTATTGTTGTTAATATTATGTTAGGCACCACCAGAATAACCAAAATAAAAATGGAAGACTTTACGAGCCCTAATGATTCTGGCACCTATTTATAAGTGCTGATCAGGTGAGACTTTTTTTTGATACTGAAGGCCACGAAACTCTGCATCAACAAAACTCTACTTGTTCATATGCAAATATAAAATTGCAGTAATTTATCCAAGTATTTATGGAGATCTTATCTAAAGAACTTCTTTTTTAAAAATCAAATAAAAAGCCCAGTAAGTCAGTAGAATAATGGGCAAAGACCTTTCCTAAAAAAAAGCAGCTTCCTTGTTGGAGAATTTCATATAATTTATGTAAATACTCCCCAAACCCCTCTAGGAGATGAAGCTTAGATCCTTAAATCCACCCCCTGCCCCGCAACTTGAGTGTAGGTTGGACTTACTAACTTGTTTCCAAAAAAAATAAGTATGGAAGGTGGTGAATGTATGCAGTAGAGAAACATGACCTTGGCCATGATTTTTTTTTTTTTTTTTCCCTGAGACAAAGTCTCACTCTGTTGCCAGGCTGGAAGTGCAGTGGGGCGATCTTAGCTTATTGCAACCACCGCCTCCTGGGTTCAAGCGATTCTCCTGCCTCAGCCTCTAAAGTAGCTGAGCTACAGGGTGCGCGCCACCACATCCAGCTAATTTTTGTATTTTTAGTAGAGACGGGGTTTCTCCATGTTGGCCAGATGGGCTCCGTCTCTTGACCTTGTGATCTGCCCACCTCAGCCTCCCTAAGTGCCCGATTACAGGCGTAAGCCACTATGCCCAGCCAGCCTTGGCCATGATTAACAGTACCAGCAATAAATCATGGTGTAGCATACACTACACCCCCCACCATTCCAACAGGATGAGATGAAAGGCACTTCACCTCTGGGGATTCTTCCCCAGATTCATAACCCTAGTCTAATCATGTGAAAAACAGCAACTGGGGAGATATCATAATTAAATGCAATGCATACGGTACCCTGGATTGGATTCTAGAACAGAAATGAATGTTAATGGGAAAAACTAGTAGAATCTAAATAAAATGTGGAGCTTAGTAATGTACCAGTGTTGGTTTCTTGATTTTGACAAGCACACCTTGGTGATATAAGGGAAACCTGCCAGAGGGGTCTAATAATTGATAGCATACAGGAAAGGGTTGGGGGTGGGTAGGTAGCCATCCTGTTCTGAGAAAAAAGTCACACTCTAAAAACTTTCCAGAATTCAAGTCACAAATTAAGAAAACCCTTTTTATTGTTTTTGTTGTTGTTGTTTTTTCAGAGTCTCACTCTCACCCAGCCTGGAGTGCAATGATACGATCTTGGCTCACTGCAACTTCTTGCCTCCCTGGATCAAATGGTTCTCATGCCTTAGCCTCCCGAGGAGCTGGGATTATAGGTGCACACACCAGCACAAACAGCTAATTTTTGTTTTGTTTTTTTTTTTTTTTTAGTAGAGGCTAAGTTTCATCATGTTGGCCACACTGGTCTCGAACTCCCAGTCTCAAGTGATCTCCCCATCTCGGCCTCCCAAAGTGCTGGGAGTACAGATGTGAGCCACAGCACTCAGCCAGAAAAACCTTCTTTAAAAAGCAGAAGGCTGGGCATGGTGACTCTTACCTGTAATCCCAGAACTTTGGGAGGCAGGAGGCGGGTGGATCACCTGAGGTCGGGAGTTCCAGACTAGCCTGACCAACAGTGAAACCCTGTCTCTACTAAAAATACAAAAATTAGCTTGGCATAGTGATAAGTGCCTGTAATCCCAGCTACTTGGGACGCTGAGACAAGAGAATCACTTGAACCTGGGAGGCAGAGATTGCAGTGAGCTAAGATCAAGCCATTGCATTCCAGGCTGGGCAACAGAGTGAAACTCCAGCTCAAAAAAAAAAAAAAAAAAAAAAAAAAGCCAGGCCGTGTGGCTCATGCCTGCAATTCCAGCACTTCGGGAGGCCAAGAGAGGCAGGCGGATCACTTGAGGTTGGGAGTTCGAGACCAGCCTGACCAACATGAAGAAACCCCGTCTCTACTAAAAATGCAAAATTAGCCAGGCACGATGATGCATGCCTGTGATCCCAGTACTTGGGAGGTAGAGGCAAGAGAATCCCTTGAACCTGGGGGAAAAAGGTTTCAGTGAGCCGGGATGGTGCCATTGCACTCCAGCCTGGCCAAAAAGAGTGAAACTCCATCTCAAAAAATATATAGAAAAAAAGAAAAACTTTAAAACTGCAGTCTACAGCTCATTTTTTAAAAAGAACAGCCAGGCACAGTGGCTCATACCTGTAATCCCAGCACTTTGGGAGGCTGAGGCGGGCAGATCACTTGAGGTCAAGAGTTAGACACCAGCCTAACCAACATGGTGAAACCCTGTTTCTAATAAAAATACAAAAATTAGCTGGGCATGGTGGTGTGTGCCTATAAACACACCTGCTTGGGAGGGTGAGGCCGGAGAATCACCTGAACCGGGGAGGCAGAGGTTGCAGTGAGCTGAGATCATGCCACTACACTCCAGCCTGGGCCACAAGGCAAGGCTCTGTTTCAAAATAAATAAATAAAATAGGCCAGGTGCAGTGGCTCACGCCTGTAATCTCAGCACTTTGTGAGGCCAAGGTGGGAGAATCACAAGGTCAGGAGGTCGAGACCAGCCTAACCAACATGGTGAAACCCCGTATCTACTCAAAAAATACAAAAATTAGCTGGGTATGGTGGTAGGTGCCTGTAATCCCAGCTACTCAGGAGGCTGAGGCAGGAGAATCATTTGAACTAGGAGGTGGAGGTTGCAGTGAGCTGAGACGGCGCAACTGCACTCCAGTCTGGGTGACAGAGCAAGACTCTGTCTCAAAGAAAATAAATAAAATAAAAAAATAAATAAATTAAAAAGAACACCCCTCATAAAGAAGAAAACTCTTATACTTGTTTCGGAGAAGCAATATAGTGGGAAACTGCCCTATATAAAGTTTGTCCTTAATCATTAGATTTGTTTTGTTTTGTTTTGTTTGAGACGGAGTCTCTCTGTCACCCAGGCTGGAGTGCAATGGCACAATCTTGGCTCACTGCAACCTCCGCCACCTCCACTTGAGGTGCTGATCACCTCAAGTGATCTGCCTACCTCAGCCTCCCAAAGTGCTGGGATTATAGATATGAGCCACCACACCTGGTCAATCATCAGATCTTGAGAGTGAACATAAAAGCTGACATTTAAAATTACACTAGAATTAATAAGCCAAAATTTCTAACATCAAAAAGGATGGGTAAGACTTCTGTGTTATGTCAGTTTTAATGTGAAGCAACAAAAGCATCATAAGAAAGGTTAAGAAGTTAGTTCCAAGAAGTAAATCGGTCTTAAGTTAGGATTAAAACATGGGTTTGAATTAACCTAACAAAAACCAGTATGCCATTATTCCTCGAACATGAGGACATGATGTCGCCTGAAAGGACTCACCAAAAAAAACCCAGGTGGGAAATCCTAAATCTATGTACTGACACTATGAACACATCCATATCCAGCACTGCGAGGCAGAACACTTTGCAAAGATATCCTCGAAAATATTTTTCACAAGTTTCTACCCTGTGTTTTGGGTTTACACAGTCAACCTAAATTACATAAGGAAAAAAAATTAAACTTTAGAAAATTTTTCTGGCTGGGCATGGTGGCTCATGCCACAGTATTCCATCCTGGGCGAGAGAGTAAGACTCTGTCTCAAGAAAAAAAAAGAAAAATTTTCTGGGCAGGCACTATCGGAGTAATCCCAGCACTTTGGGAGGCTGAGGTGGGTGGATGGCTTGAGGTCAGAGTTCAAAACCAGCCTGGCCAACATGGTGAAACCCCACCTCTACTAAAAACACAAAAAATCAGCCAGGCATGGTGGCACGCCTGTAATCCCAGTTACTCGGGAGGCTGAAACAGGACAATCACTTGAACTCAAGATGCAGAGGTTGTAGTGATCACACCACCGCACTCCAGCCTGAGTGACAGAGTGAGACTTCATCTCCAAAAAAAAAAAAAATATATATATATATATATATATTTTTTTTTCTCCCCTTAAAAATATCTCAGCTTGGCGGGCACGGCGGCTCATATCTGTAATCCCAGCACTTTGGGAGGCTGAGGCAGGCAGATGACTTGAGGTCAGGAGTTCGAGACCAGCCTGGCCAACACGGTGAAACTCCATCTCTACTAAAATACAAAAATTAGCTGGGCGTGGTGGCGTGCACCTATAATCTTAGCTACTCAGGAGACTGACGCAGGAGAATGACTTGAACCCAGGAGGCAGAGGTTGTGGTGAGCCAAGATTGTGCCACTGTACTCCAGCCGGGGTGACAAAGCAAGACCCTCAACTCAAAAAAACAAAAATCTCAGCAAAGTGATTTCCAAGAATGAAAAGAATCTGTTTCCACGCGAATGGGTACATCAAGAAACATTACAACTCATACAAACTTACTCTTAATTTTGGAATCCACTGCATTATCTGGTTCAAAGGTTTATTTCTTTTTTGTTGTTGTTGTTGTTGTTGTTTTTGGTTTTTTTTTTTTTGAGATGAAGTGTTACTTTGTCACCCAGGTTGGAGCTCAGTGGCGTGATCTCGGCTCACCGAGACCTCCACCTCCCAGGTTCAAGTGATTCTCCTGCCTCAGCCTCCCAAGTAGCTGGGATTACAGGGCCCTGCTACTACGTCCAGCTAACTTTTCTATTTTTAGTAGAGACAGGGTTTCACCATGTTGGGGTCCTGAACTCCTATCTCTGGCAATTTGCTCGCCTCAGCTTCCCAAAGTGCTGGGACTACAGGCACAAGCCACCAAGCCCGGCCTTCTCCCTCATTTTTTGTTTTACACATACAACCAGTGGGAGGTAGAGGACGGAACATGCTAGAAGGACATATTTCTTGACCACCTATTATGTGCCAGGCACTTTACAAAAAGGAGCTTGTAATCTTCACAATTTTCTGAACTATTAATAAATACCTAAACCAGTGCTTAAAAAATTAAAAGATTATAAAAAACATATGAAAATATCATAAAGCAAAACAAAAGTAAATTATAAAACATGCCATAGTTAAGGTATTGAGAGGAAGGAATGCCAATGAGCTTCACAGAAAGGGAAGAATGCCCGTGAGTCATTCAGCTTCCTGCCATTCTAAAATAAAGTACAACAGGTCAGATACTCACCAGCATTTAAACAGGATCCTTGTAGAGAAGAAACCAGAAAACTGTTTGCCTCCAGGAAGGGAAAATGGAAAGCTAGGAATGCACAAGAAATCTATTTCTCTTGTGTGTAACCCTTTTGGGTCTTTTAATTTTATACCATATGCCTGTACTGCCTAGCCAAATATTCAACAAAATATAACTTAAAAAAAAAAAAGTTGGCCGCAGTGGCAAATGCCAGAGATCCCAGTATTTTGGGAGGCCGAGGAAGGAAGATGGCTTGAGGCCAGAAGTTAGGGACTAGCCTGGAAAACATGCCAAGACCTCATCTCTACAAAAAATGTTTTAAAAATGAGCCAGGCATAGTGTCACCTACCTCCAGACCTAGCCACTTGGGAGGCTGAAGTAGGAGGATCCTTTAAGCCCAGGAGGCTGACACTGCAGTGAGCTTTGATCATGTCACTGCACTCCAGCCTGCGTGATGGAGAGATCCCGTCTCAAAAAAAAAAAGAGAGAGAGAAAAGAAAAAAACAAACAAAAAGAATAGAGGGCGGAAAAAAGTCAACCACAAGGAAAGAGGTGTGGCCAAGACCATCAGTTCTATTGCTTATTCTTTTTTTTTTTTTAGACATTTTTCTTCATTTTCTTACAGAGACAGGTTCTCACTATCTTGCCCAGGCTGGCTTCAAACTCAGGTTCAAGTGATCCTCCTGTCCTTGCCTAAGTAAGACTTCATTTCAAAAAAAAGAAAACAGAAAAAAAAAAAGAAATATGAGACTCGGCAATTTATAAAGAAAACAGGTTTAACTGGCTCAAAGTTCCACAGGCTGTACAAGAAGCATGATGCTGGTATCTGCCCAGCTTCTGGGGAGGCCTCAGGAAACTTACAATCATGGTGGAAGGCAAAGGGAAAGCAAGCATATGTTACATCACCAGAGGAGGAGCATAACAGAGAAGAGGGAGGTGCTACGCACTTTGAGACGGACCAGATCTAATGAGAACGCACTCACTCACAACAGCACCAATGGGGATATCCAGCCCCATAATCTAATCATCTCCCACCAGGCTCCACCTCCAACACTGGGGATTACAATTAGACACAGATTTGGGTGGGGACACAGATTCAAAGCATATCTAACAACTATGAGCCTTCTATGAACTATTAAAGAATAACACTATAGGCTGCGTGTGGGGACTCATGCCTGTAATCCTAACACTTTGGGAAGCCAAGGCCAGCCTGGGCAACATGGAAAAACTTTGTCTCTACCAAAAATACGAAAAAATTAGCTGGGTGTGGTGATGAGCACCTGTGGTCCCAGCCACTCAGGAGGCTGAGGTGGGAGGATTGCTTGAGCCCAGGAGGTGGAGGCTCCAGTTAGCCAAGACTGTACCACTACACTCCAGCCTGGGCGACAGTGAGATCCAGTCTCAATTTAAAAAGTAATAAAAAGAATAGCATTATAAAATCCAACACCTGGTATTTTCAATTTTTTTTAATCTATATTCCCCCCTCAAATCTTCCAGATACACACTCCTCCCATTTTATTTGTACAGTTACGCATGTTAAGTGTTCATTATTTATCAATGGTAGTATTTTTGTTCAGTGGAAGACAGAAAATGTTAAAGTAGGTGGTTGTTACGTATCTACCAAAAAAGTCAGCTAGGAGGCTGATTTTCTAAGTGACAAAAATAGAATATGCTAGAAAGAAATAAAGTTTGTAGAATTTTCACCCAAATTACAGTTTCAATGAAAGGACACAAAAAATACTGAAATACAGATGTGGGTGGATGGTGTAACATTTGAAGGGAACTGTTCAGAAGAACAAGCAGATAGGCAAGCTTAAAAGAAACAAATAATATAATCACCCAAAGAAAACAGGGAGTTTGAGGACACAGAATGAGGCAAAGGAACACTGCCAGAAGATGACAAGTAGAGAGGGTGTTTGCAATTCACTGCTCAGCCTTTCTTCCATTCATGTAACTGGGCAATGAAGACAAGGTATTCACTGTTAAGTCATTCTGAAGGAGAGTTCTCTAATCTCTTTCAGTTTCAATTTTCTCTTCTATAAAAATGGAGGAGACCAGGCATGGTGGCTCTCGCCTGTAATCCCAGCACTTTGGGAGGCAGAAGAAGGCACATCGCCTGAGTTCAGGAGTTCCAGACCAGCCTGATCAACATGGAGAAACCCTGTCTCTACTAAAAATACAAAATTAGCTTGGCATGGTGGTGCATGTCTGTAATCCCAGCTACTCAGGAGGCTGAGGCAGGAGAATCGCTAGAACCTAGGAGGCAGAGGTTGTGGTGAGCCAAGATTGCACCATTGCACTCCAGTCTGGGCAACAAGAGCAAAACTCCATCCCCGCCCCCCCCCCCCCCCCAAAAAAAGGAGGAAACAGTTCCTTCTTCAAAGAGTTTAAACAGCAGGATAAAACAAACAGCAAACATTCTGGTACGTTTTAGGAGCTTAAAATAATCAATCCAAACGCCACGAATAGATTCAATCATAAGGACACTTTTAAGAAACTCAGTTACAAGGCTCACATCTAAAGCATATCTAACAAATTAAATAAAAAAAAAATAAAACATTCCTAGCAAGTTCTACTCATTCTAAGTCAACTCGGCGTAATGATCCCCCAGTGTAAGTTCCCATTTATTTATAAAACCTATTGAGAATCAACTTGGGAGACCTTCAGCCACAGGATATCAGATCTATGCAGCTATCTAAATAATTAGGGAGCCCGGCATGATGGCTCATGCCTATATTCCAGCAGTTTGGGAGGTCAAGGCAGGAGGACCCATTGAGCCCACAAGTTGCGGGCAGTAGTAGTAAGCTATGATCGTGGCACTGCACTCCAGAGCCTGGGAAACAAAGGAGGACTCTGTATCTATAAATAAATAACCCATTTATTTTGCAACTGTGCTTACTCATATCAATTCACCTCTTTCCAGTCAGCAAGCCTATATATATATATATATAATATGTGTATATATATATATAATGTGTGTATATATATATATATACAATGTGTGTATATATATATATATATACACACACACAAATCAGTTCACTTCTACTCTAGTCTCTTGAGCTATTTTCAAAATCTTCTTTTTATTTATTTATTTTTTTTGAGACGTAATCTCACTCTGTTGCCCAGGCTGGAGTGCAGTGGCGTAATCTTGGCTCACTGCAACTTCCACCTCCTGGGTTCAGCTGACTCTCCTGCCTCAGCCTCCTGAGTAGCTGGGATTACAAACATGTGCCACACCATGCTCGGCTAATTTCGGTATTTTTAGGGTCTGGCCATGCTGGTCTCAAACTCCTGACCTCGTCATCCACCCACCGTGGCATCCCAAAGTGCTGGGATTACAGGCATGAGCCACTGCGCCCAGCCTATTTCCAAATTCTACACTTTTTATTAATAGCAATACTCCAAACACACTGTCAAAATTCTTCTAACCAGTTAGTCAACAATCTACTGCCTAACAACAATAGTTTCATTAGCTACTAGTGAATTAGGAGTTAATGTTTTAAATGAGAATATTCTCATTAAGATATCCGTATTCTATTATGAGTCTAAGTCTCATTGTCTAATACAGAAAATATTAGTAATAAGATAATTAAGTTATTCAATAAAGAGCAAACCATCAAATATTTTACATCTAAGAGCAAGGACTCTAAAGCAAGCCAGTAAGTTTGAAACATCTCAAGTCAGTTCCTACCTCAGTTGATAAAGGACACCCATAATACCAATGAGAAGGAAGAGCCCAATAATTCAAATGTTTATTACTTGATACACAACAACTGCAGAATAACCAATGTCTTACACAAACACAGAAATTTCATGGTACTGCTCCTCCATCAGTAAAATGAGAAGCATGAAGTTACTCTCTAGAGTCCATTTAATGGAAAAATTAAGTGGTTTAATCCTGTCTAACACTTTGATGCCTGACTTCCCTTTACCAATATCGAAGGGAATTGTTTTGTTTTTTAATGGAGTGGATGTGGTGAGGTGTGTAGAATGTGTGCATTTTTTTCCTATTCTCTTCCTCTGATCCTTCAAGCTTCATTAATAAACTTCAGAATAGACTAATCTCAGTCTTTAACCACTGCTGATCACTATGATTCCACCATCCATCCTCCATCGAGACAGGATCTTGCTCTGTCCCTTAGACTGGAATGCAGTGGCACTCACTGCAGGCCTCTAATTCCTGAACTCAAGTGATCCTCCCACCTCGGCTTCCCAAAGGCACCAGCCACCACACATGCGGCCACCATGATTCTTTAAGCTCTCGCCTTTCTTCACTGCCTTCATACACAAACCAGGTTAGATAACCAATTCATTTTCCTGGGGATCACTGCCGATGCCAATTTCGTCAACCAAATTTTTTACAGTAAACAGAGCACATTCTATCTAATATAAGCAACTAAATGGCTCAACAGGAAGGTCACAAAACCAGATTCACATGCTATGCAACTAGGACAACACCAGAATTATCCCACAGAACTACTTCATTGGAGGTCTTAACTGCTGCAGGTGTTAAACACAAGGACACTGGGCAGTGGACACCGCCACTAGAACCTCCTGCCTCTGAAAGCTGGCAGCCATGCTTGCCTACTTCACATTACTTGCTTCCTAATCCTAGTCTTGCCCTGGTACATGAAGCAAAAGTCACACATCTATGCCAAACTACAAGAGAGGATGGGAAAGCATAGTAATAGCTTCTACTGTGGTGTGGACAATTTCCCCTCAAAGATGGAGTGTGTAAGTGCTGGTAGCCAAAATGCATGACTAGGTCCACAGCGATACCACACTAGCTGCTTACATCCTAAGGCCCCTGTGTACTTTTTCTCAGTTTATTCCCTAAATTGCTCCCTAAGTTCAGTGCTATGGCACTCTCCTAGTTTATGACTAGTAAATACTATTCATAACTCAATCATGTTGCATTCCGTTGTTGTAAGTCCATTCTTACATAATGTGTTTTACCTGATTTTTATTTTTGTTAAGAGACAGGGTCTTGCTCTGTCACCCAGACCAGAGTTCAGTGGTGTGATCATGTGTGATTCTTTACCTGGAATTAATAACCGTCTTTTTTTGCTTGTTTGGTTTTCTGTATATGTATCACTAATTCACCTCTGAACTTCCACTACATGTGTAAGTCTCAACACATCAGGTTATCTACTGGTCGTTTATTTCTTGACAACACCCCTGTGGAGCCCTGTCTTCACTCACCAATCTGGACTAACTGGTCAATCCTTACACAACTATTATCCCACAATTTCTCTTTACTCTAGGAATTCTCTTTACCTTATCCTTTGCTGGATTCTGTATCTGGGCCAAGCTTTCAGGGAGATTAAGCAAATGAGTAACTATATTAAAGATGAGAACCAAGATTCTCACTGTCAGAGACAGGAGCTACAAATAAGGAAAAGTAGAAGGCTAGAATGAAGCCTATGATGTTGGATCAAAATGGTGGCATTTGTGTAATTCATGGTTATAGAGATAGAGGTATATACAGAGAAACAGGTAATAAGTATGTGTAAATATACACACAGATCTATTTACTTGTTCTGCCCACTGAGAAGACTAAAAGCAATGAAAACATGGCAGCAATAAACACAGCTAGTGTCCAGATACTGATTTCTATAATACTATTCTCCACTTCAAAAGAATGACTCCTCCTTAGACAAACAGTTGACTCTAGGAAGAGGCAGGGAAAATATAAAACAAACCCGAAATATTCTGATATACCATAAACAAGCATTTAAAGGATTACAGATGGCCAGGTGCAATAGCTCATGCCTGTAATCCCAGCACTTCAGAAGGCTGAAGCAGGCAGATCACCTGAGATCAGGAGTTCAATATCAGCCTGGCCAATATAGTGAAACCTTGTCTTCACTAAAATTACAAAAAATTAGGTGGGCATGGTGGCAGGATAATTGCTTGGACCAGGAGGCGGAGGTTGCAGTGAGCCGAGATCGTGCCACTGCAATCCAGCCTGGGCAACAGAGTGAGCTTCTGTCGCCAAAAAAACAAACAAACAAACAAACAAACCATACAAAAATTAGCCAAATGTGGTGGCACACACCTGTGATCTCAGCTACTCAGGAGGTGAGGCAGGGGAACCGCCTGAACTCAGGAGGTGGAGGTTGCACTGAGGCGAGATCATGCCACTACACTCCAGCTTTGGCAACAGAGCAGGACTCTGTCTCAAAAAAATAAAAATAAAAATAAAGGATTATAGATATTTGACAAAAGGACACAGGAGTCAGCTTGAAGGAACTCCCACTGGCCAAATCTGGAATAATCTGAGCATGAGATTAAAAATGATAGGTTGACCATGGTGGCACATGCCTGCAATCCCAGCACTTTGGCAGGCTGAGGTGGGAGAAATGCCTGAGTCTAGGAGTTTGAGATCAACCTGGGCAACATAGCAGGATCTCATCACTACTCAAATTTTTTAAAAAATTAGCCTGGGCGCAGTGGCTCATGCCTGTAATCCCAACACTTTGGGAGGCTGAGGCAGGCAGATCACCTGAGGTCTGGAGTTTGAGACCAGCCTGACCAATATGGAGAAACCCCGTCTTTACTAAAAATACAAAATTATCCAGGTGTGGTGCTGCATGCCTGTAATCCCAGCTACTTTAGAGGCTGAAGCAGGAGAATTGCTTGAACCTGGGAGATGGAGGTTGCAGTGAGCTGAGATTGTGCCACTGCACTCCAGCCTGGGCACAAAGAGCAAAATTCCATCTCAAGAGAAAAAAAAAAGAAAAAAGAAAAAAATTAGCTGGGCACAGCGGCAGGTGCCTGCAGTCCCAACTACTTGGGACACTGAGGCAAGAGAATTGCTTGAGCACAAGAGGTGATGGCTGCAGTGAGCTGTTACCACGCCACTGCACTCCAGCCTGGGCAGCAGAGCAAGACCCTTTCTCTAAAAAATAATTATAAACTGACTATACAACCCTTTTTATAAAATGGGGAATTATAAATCCCTACTGATATGAATAAACAAATGGCAGAGAAGTAGGAACCCCAAACTCTAACCCCCATAAAATACTTACTACACATCTACAAATAAGTACAAAAACTAATGTTACAGGAGGCTGGGGGCGGTGGCTCACGTCTATAATCCCAGCACTTTGGGAGGCCAAAGTGGGCAGATCACAAGGTCAGGAGTTTGAGACCAACCTGGCTAACATGGTTAAACCCCGTCTCTACTAAAAACACAAAAATTATCCAACATCTTACTCTTTATTGGAGTGGGTTTCTATTTTCTCAGGATAAATCCTTAAGAAATCTTTATGCTATGAAAAACAAGCTTTATTATTGCATGTATTTTAGAAACTTGTGTACAAACATTCACAGAAACATTATTCATGGTAGCTAAAAAGTGGAAACAGCACAAATGTCCATCAAGTGATGAAGGGATAAATGTAGTACAGCTGTACAATGGAATATTATCAGCCATGAAAAGAAATGAAGGACTGATCCATGCTATGACACAAATGAATCTTCAAAGTACTATGCTAAGTGGAAAAAGCCAGTCACCAAGGACTACATATTACATGACCTAATTTATATGAAATGCCCAGAATAAGCAAATCCAGAGACAGAAAGTAGATTGGTGGCTGCCGAGGGCTAGAGAATTAAGGAAAATGACTGTTAGTGGGTAGAGGGTTTCTTTTAGGAGTGACAAAAATGTTCTAAAACAGATGCAGTAATGGTTGTACAACTCAGTAAATATACTAAAATTCAAAAAATGGTACAGTTTAAAATCAGTGAATTGTATGACCCTCAATAAAGCTGTGATTTTTTTTAAAAAGGAAACAGAAAATAAAACCTTAGGAGAAAAAAATGAAATAACATGTCTGCAACTTATTTTCAAATAAGTTTCAAAATACTTTTTGAAATACTTGTTTCAAAAGTATTATGTATATTATACATATATAGAGAGAGAATAAGTCCATTCTCTTAAATAAGTCCCTCCTCTACTAAAAATAAAAATAAAAATTAGCCAGGTGTGGTAGAGGGCACCTATAATCCCAGCTACTCAGGAGGCTGAGGCAGAGAACTGCTTGAACCCAGGTGGCGGAGGTTGCAGTGACTGTGCCACTGCACTCCAGGCTGGGTGACAGAGTAAGACTCTGTCTCAAAAATAATAATATTTTTGAAAAATAAAATAAACTCCTACATGTCTAAAATGTCTTAGGCCAAGCATGGTAGCTCAGGCCTATAGTCCCAGCACTTTGGGAGGACAAGGTTGGGTGGATCACTTGAGGTCAGGAGTTCAAGAGCATCCTGGCCAACATGGCAAAAACAGTCTCTACTAAAAACACAAAAATTAGCCAGGCATGGTGGCACACATCTGTAGTCCCAGTTATTCAGGAGGCTGAGGCAGGAGAATCGCTTGAACCTGGAAGACAGAGGCTGCAGTAAGCTGAGATCATGCCACTGCACTCCAGCCTGGGAGACAGAGTACAACTCCGTCTTAAAAATAAATAAAATAAATAAATAAAAAATGTTGATACTGGCCGGGCGCGGCGGCTAAAGCCTGTAATCCCAGCACTTTGGGAGGCCGAGGCGGGTGGATCACGAGGTCAAGAGATCAAGACCATCCTGGTCAACATGGTGAAACCCTGTCTCTACTAAAACTACAAAAAAAATTAGCTGGGCATGGTGGCGCATGCCTGTAGTCCCAGCTACTCAGGAGGCTGAGGCAGGAGAATTGCCTGAACCCAGGAGGCGGAGGTTGCGGTGAGCCGAGATCGCGCCATTGCACTCCAGCCTGGGTAACAAGAGCGAAACTCTGTCTCAAAAAAAAAAAAAAAAAAAAAAAAAAAA
>NW_022436960.1:833031-849902 GCF_009761245.1 Sapajus apella
GCTGGGTAACAAGAGCGAAACTCTGTCTCAAAAAAAAAAAAAAAAAATGTTGATACTACAGTTTGGCATCACATCCTACATTGGGTCAGGCGCAGTGGCTCACATGCGTAATCCCACCACTCTGGGAGGTCGAGGTGGGCAGATCACGAGTTCGAGACCAGCCTGGCCAGCATGGTGAAACCCTGTTTCTACTAAAAATATAAGAAACTAGGCCGGGCGCGGTGGCTCAAGCCTGTAATCCCAGCACTGTGGGAGGCCGAGGCGGGTGGATCACGAGGTCAAGAGATCGAGACCATCCTGGTCAACATGGTGAAACCCTGTCTCTACTAAAAATACAAAAAATTAGCTGGGCATGGTGGTGCGTGCCTGTAATCCCAGCTACTGAGGAGGCTGAGGCAGGAGAATTGCCTGAACCCAGGAGGCAGAGGTTGCGGTGAGCCGAGATCGCGCCATTGCACTCCAGCCTGGGTAACATGAGTGAAACTCCGTCTCCAAAAAAAAAAAAAACTAGCTGGGCATGGTGGCGTGCGCCTGTAATCCTACCTACTCAGGAGGCTAAGGCAGGAGAATTGCTTGAACCCAGGAGGCAGAGGTTGCAGTGAGCTAAGATCACGTCACTATACTCCAGCCTGGGCAACAGAGCGAAAGAATCCTAGGTTGGATGTTCCTAAAATTCTGAGGACACTGCTCCCCTGTACCTAGACTCTATTGTCATACAGATTCTTGGTCCATTGCTGTAACTTGACTTGTTTTCACTGGAGGATTTTGGAAACTTCTCTTTTCTCATTGTTCTGAAATCATAGTGTGATGTACCAATTTATTTTTTCTTTATTTTTTTCTTTTTCTTACGGAGTCTTGCTCTGTCGCCCAGATCGGAGTGCAGTAGTGTGATCTGAGCTCACTGCAACCTTCACCTCCTTGAACCCAGAAGAATTGGGTTCAAGCAATTCTTCTGCCTCAGCCTCCCGAGTAGCTGGGATTACGGGCACCTGACACTGCGCCCAAGTAATTTTTATATTTTTAATAGAGACGGGGTTTCACCATCTTGGCCAGGCTGGTCTCAAACTCCTGACCTCATGATCCACCCACCTCAGCCTCCCAAAGTGCTGGGATTACAGGCGTGAGCCACCGCGCCCAGCTATTTTTTTTTTTTTTTTTTTTGAGACGGAGTTTCGCTCTTGTTACCCAGGCTGGAGGGCAATGGCGCGATCTCGGCTCACCGCAACCTCCGCCTCCCGGGTTCAGGCAATTCTCCTGCCCCAGCCTCCTGAGTAGCTGGGACTACAGGCACGCGCCACCATGCCCAGCTAATTTTTAGTATTTTTAGTAGAGACGGGGTTTCACCATGTTGACCAGGATGGTCTCGATCTCTTGACCTCGTGATCCACCCGCCTCGGCCTCCCACAGTGCTGGGATTACAGGCTTGAGCCACCGTGCCCAGCCGCTATTTTTTCTTTTATTCACTGTGCTGGGCACTCAGTGGGTCTGCTCAATGTGGAGATTTGTGACTTTCAGTTCTGAAAAATTTTAATGCATTGATTTAATATTGTTTCCTATTATTTTTTTTTCTCTCTGGAACACCTAACAATTCAGATGCTGGAGCTCCTGGACTGATCCATTAACTCTAAAGTACTCCCTTCTCTTTTGTTCTTGTATTTATCACCAATTACTAACATTATACCATAACTGATACAGTTGTCTCTCTTGTACATAACCGTTTTCCCTTCTCCCTCCCTCTCCGTGTGTGAGCGCACATGTGTGCACACAACCATTGGAAAAATGCAAACATCATGACACTTCCTTTAGTATGCATCTTCTAAGAATAAGGGCATACTCCTCTATAACCACAGTGCTATTATCACAAAAGCAAAAATATTAATTCATTATCATTAGCATACATTCCTTATTCACATGTCCACACTTCCTCTTCCCGCCTAAGCATTTTTCAGTCAAGGAGGCAATCAGGCATTGTCCTTCTCTTTTCATCTCTCTTCGCGTACTACTTTCTGCAAGAGTTCCTCAGTTTTCTATTAAAAAGTTGTCCTGCTATCCTATTTTCCAAGCGCTTTCTTGTTCTCTGAATGGACCCCTACTTGACACCTTCTTATTTTTATGTCATGCATTCTGTCTTAGCTCTTTAAGCCTTTTTCTTTTTCAAATTTGAACTTTACTTATGCATCTTATATTTCCTATTTCTTCACTTGGTTTCTTTTTATCTGTTTGTGTTAGACTGCAGAGGCTTTCTTCATGTGTCTGATAATCCTTGACTGTTAAGTCATAGTTAAGAAGGAAGTACTAAAAAGTAAGTTTTAATTTCATGTACACAGCTGGTGCTTATTAATGGCAAGGCTCCCTGAAGGTGATCAGACAGGGATCTAACTGCTATGGTGGATTACGTTTTTCTAGAGCTGATTACACTATCTCCCACCACGCATCACCTTGTTACAGTGTGGCCAACTGACACTTTAAGATATGAGGTCTGTGTTCCTCCCTTAGAACCCTAGGCAAGTTGGTGACTATAGCAGAAATAATGTGATGCTACTTCCAAGACTGGTCATCATAAAAGGTAACACGGATTCTCTCGTCCTCCTGCAGGACATACATGTGGACACAAAGCCATGTGGCAGTCTGAGTGCCCTGAAGAAGCAGCACAAACAAGTGCACACAAGCCCTTGGGGAGGTGGCGCAGCCTGGCCCTCCCCCAGCCGTGCACACTGCCTTCCCCGCCCACTGCTCTTCCAGCTCTACCATCTGACTGCAACCAAAGCAAGAAACTGAGCCACAATTGCCCAATCAAACTGTTCTTAAATTTCTGACCTATAGAAACCATGGAATTATTTTAAGTCACTAAATTTTGGGCATCGTTTTTCAGGCAGCAAGACTATGGAACAGATTTTGGCCCCTGGAAGTGAGATGCTGCAACAAAAACCCAGAACATGTGCTACTGGCTTTGGGGCCGGGGGGCAGGTGGAAATTGCAAGGACTTTAAGAGGCTGTGCTATCAGCAAAAGCCTGAAGGGCCTCAACAAGGAAACTATCAGGAAGAACTTAACAGAAACTAAGAAAACTACTATTGTACACTGCAGGAAAAGGGTCCCCTGTTGTCTAAGTAGTGGAAAATGTGGCGTTTAGAAATGTGGAAAACAGGAAATGTACCTAATAAACTCCACGATCTACCTAAGGATATTTTCAGGCAGGATTTTAAAAAAAAGAAATGATTCTCAAAATTCTCAGTAAATCCTGATTGTGACTGTAAAACTTTCTTAAAACCTGAAAAAGATCTAAGAAGTTTCTCCACTGTCCTTTCCAACATCAAACAACAGAGTTTCTAAGAATACTAGTAGGCTGGTGACACACAAGGAACCCAAGAAAATGAAGGACACCACAAACTAGCTACATGTGGTTCCTGTCTAATGCAGTAGGTTACAAAGTGACACACACACAGCCCACAAAATTTTCAAAGGAATTATACCAGTTTGGACTGAAAGGGACAAAAACAGTACAAAATGAGGGGAAGGTTTTTTGTTCCTCCAAAAATACTGTAAGCACAAAGGCTAAGAAAACTACTCAGCTATACCGAGCATGGTGGCTCACGCCTGTAATCCAGCATTTTGGAGGCGGGCAGGCGGATCACGAGGCCAGGAGTTCGAGGCCAGCCTGACCAAAATGGTGAAACCCTGTCTCTACTAAAAATACAAAAATTAGCTGGGCGTGGTGGTGGGCACCTGTAATCCTAGCTACTGAGGAGGCTGAGGCAGGAGAATCACTTGAACCCAGGAGGCGGACGCTGCAGTAAGCCGAGATTGCACCACTGCACTACAGCCTAGTTGACAAAACAAGACTTTGTCTCAAAAAAAAAGAAAGAAAGAAAAGAAAGAAATCTACTTAGCTATAAAATCAACCATTTCTTACAGAAAAGGGTAATTCAGAAGGGTAAGGTCAGGCTCCGGTTTCTCAACAGAAGCCAGAGCCTGCAAGAATCATTTCCAGGCACCAGAACTGAGACCTAATCAAGGAACTGGCAATGTGTGGCCTGCTGAATTTCAGAAAGGTGATAGATGAGAAACCACTGTGCCTCCTGTTTCCTCTTTTCTGGACAGTTGTGTCTACAGCAATTATCCTAAGCTTGTCCTGCCATTTTATGTCAGAGGAAGCGAGAGATTTCGTCTCTTCAGGTCACATGGGTTCAGATCTAGAGGAACCACACCTGAGGAGCTTTGGGTGGCCACAGCTGGGCTTGATTCAGATGACAAGATGCTGAACTTGAAGTTAATGCCACAGCAGGAAGGGGGGGGGGCGATGTGATGGGGGAGGGTGTAAGCATAAAATGTGGTAGATGGTGTTTTTCAAAGGAGGTCACAGAATGTTTCTCATCTCATCCCACCGGTACCCCTTACACTCTGACTGCAATTCCACTTCTGTACTCCTATCAAGAGATAGAATCCACCTTCCCTGACCTTGAAGCTGACTAGACTTGTGACTACATTGGAAAAGATGCTATGTTACTTCCAAGGCTGGGTCATAAAAAGTGAATCAGTTTGCACTCAGTTTTCTCAGGATACTTGCTTTTGATGCCTGCACTTTCTTATAAGCAGTCAGAGGCCACAACACCAAGAGGAGCACAAGTCAGCCCACGCTGACAGACCATGAAGAAAGATGTCTGGCCAGCCAAGGCCACTTCAGCACCCCTGCCTCCAGCCATGGTGACCACATGTGACCACAACTTAAGTCAAAGAAACCGAAGCCAGAACTGCCCAACTGATGTCCTCCTAAATCCTGATCACCAGAAAGTGAGATAATAAAATGATTGTTGTTTTAAGGCAATAGTAACAGCAACAGTTGTTACGCAGTAATCACTGGAATACAGGGTAAAACTAAATTGTCAGCATCTGGGCCGGTTTTTCCCCAAAGAAGAACCTTCTAATTTGCTGGAGGATATAAGCCAGGCTCTAAGAATTCTGGAATGACCATTCAACATGCAAGCTCTCACTTGATCTATACATCCCCTCCACCATGTCTAGCTAGTTTCCACCTGCTCTCCCCACTTCAAGTCTAAGGTCCCTCTCTGATTCAAACCCTACCAAAAGTAAACTCATCTTGCGCAAGGCCAGGGTAAGTCTAGTTGCTAGACTGCTGGAATGAAGCATGATCTAGAGAGAGAAGGACTTCCTAGAGACTTTCAGAGCCCATCAGCTTAGGACCAACAGCACCACACCTGGGCCTCTGGAGATACCTGGTGCCTCCAGCTCCTAGGCCTTGCTGCAGTTCTGCAGTAGAAACCTGTCTTCTCCAGCATCACTCCCGCCCCTTTTCAGTTCTGCCAAGGTAATTACTATGCATTAACCGATTTTTTCGGTTTCTAAAACATTAGTGACATCTCTGTACTGCTATACTGTTTATACTATCCCATTACTCAACATTCCAAATCTCAATCTTTTTACCTTTCTTCCTTTCCTGCCAGCTCTATATGGTTTGCTCACATCTCTCTAATCTATTCCATTTTAATGCTTAGACTTCACCATCCAGTTTAGAAAACTGTAAAATCTTTAAAATGGCCTTCCCGACTCCATTCCCCCACACCTGATCCCTCCTATACTGTGTCAGAATACTTTTCTGACCATACTATGCTAACACAGACTAACCTTTTTTTTCAGACAGAGTTTCGCTCTTGTTGCCCAAGCTGGAATGCAATGATGCAATCTCCGCTCACTGCAACCTCCGCCTCCTGGGTTCAAGTGATTCTCCTGCCTCAGTCTCCCAAGTAGCTGAGATTACAGGCACGCGCCACCACACCCAGCTAATTTTGCACTTTTATAGTAGAGACGGTGTTTCTCCATGTTGGTCAGGCTGTTCTCAAACTCCCAACCTCAGGTGACCCACCCACCTCGGCCTCCCAAAGTGCTGGGATTACAGATGTGAGCCACCACACCCGGGCCAGACTAACTTTTTTAATAGACAGGATCTCACTCAGTCACCCAGGCTGGAGTGCAGCAGCATGATCATAGCTCACGTCAGCCTCAAACTCCTGGGCTCACGTGATCCTTCCATCTCAGCCTCCTGAGTAGCTGGGACCACAGGCACGTGCCACCATACCCGGCTGATTTTTGTAGAGACGAGGCCTCACTTTGTTGCCCAGGCTGGTCTGGAATTTCTAGGTTCAAGGGATCCTCCCACCCTTGCCTCCTGAAGTGCTGAAATTACAGGTGTGAGCCACTGTGCCCAGCCCAGATTAACTTCTAAACAAGTTTAACTATGACTATTATCATCAAATCAGCCTAAGACTTTTATAAAGAGTATTTCTTACTCTTCATAGCAATCCTATGAGACAAATATTACCAATCGTAATAAATGAAGAAATGCATTTAACAACATTCTATGGAATTGAACTGAACTTCAATTTCCTCTTGCCAAATAATCTCAGAAATCCTAACCAGCTCTAACATTTTATTTTCTATGATTCAAAGGCAAGAAATATGAGGCACTGCATATAACTTATACTCAACATCTAGATCAGATACCTGTTAATACTGTCAAACTAAGTTGTTTATTTCTTCTATCAGATTCCTTCTTCTCCTGTGTATTCTTTCAATTAGAGCAAGAAACTGAAAGGACAATGGGTCAAGATGCAGCTGGGGCAGGAGTAAAGGGAAAGAGGTAAAACTAAGCACACCCCAACAGAATGGAGTCACAACTCTAACCACCCTTGTCCCCAAGTACTGGACCTTATCAAATCACAAGAGAGGTACTATCAAAAGTTCCCCACATGAAACCCAAAAATGACATGTTTTTTTAATATACGCAGATTCAGCGCTGCTCACATTCCCATGATTTCCCTATGAAGGGTTACAACTACAAGTTCAAAGGTAAGAAATGAGAATACAACAATCATCTTTATAAAACCAGCATTTCGACTATATTTGACACACTACCCAAACCCTAAAGAAACTATGCTAGATACAGGAGGGGATAAGGCAGAAGTAACACATAGTCCCTGCTTTCTTGAAGCATATGTGTTAGTGGGCAAGAAATAGCAAACCTTATGGAAGTGTGAGTTTCCTTATATGAGTACAATGGAGTTAACAGCAATTACTTCCCCAAATTGTCCTATAAAACACCTATCATAGTGGCTAGCACAAAAAACTGTAGAAATATTATTTTTTTTTTTTGAGACAGGGTATAACTCTGCTGTTGGGGCTGGAGTGCGGTGCTGTTGGGGCTGGAGTGCAGATCTCGGCTCATTGCAGCCTCAACCTCCCAGGCAAAGTGATCCTCTTACCTCAGCCTCCTGAATAGCTGGGACTAAAGGGGAATGAATACCACCATACCTGGCTACTTTTTGTATTTTTTTTTGTAGAGATGGGGTTTCACTGTTTCACTTTATAACCGCTCAAGTGACCCACCTGCCTCAGCCACCAAAAGTGCTAGGACTATAGGCATGAACCACTGTGCCTAACTCCTTAAATAATTCTTTTCTTTTTTCTTTTGAGATGGAGTCTCATCTTTTTTTTTTTTTTTTTTTTTTTGAGATGTACTCTCCCACCAGGCTGGAGTAGTGGTGCGATCTCAGGTTACTGCAACCTCTGTCTTCCATGTTCAACTGATTCTCCTGCCTCAGCCTTCCAAGTACCTGGGACTACAGGCGCATACCACACCAAGCCAATTTTTTTTTGTATTTTTAGTGGAGATGGGTTTTCACCGTGTTGGCCAGGATGATCTCGATCTCCTGACCTTGTGAGCCGCCCGCCTCAGCCTCCCAAAGTACTGGGACTACAGGTGTGAGCCACAGTACCCGGCCTCTTTTCTGTTTTTCTTCTGAGACATGGTTTCACTCTGTCACCCTGGCTGGAGTGCAATGGCAGCTCACTGCAGCCTCAACCTCCCTGGCTCAAGTGATAGTCCCACATCAGACTCCAAAGTACCTGAAACTACAGGTGCACACTACCACACCCAGCTAATTTTTAAATTTTCTGTAAGACGGGGCTTCACTATGTTGCCTAGGCTGGGCTCAAGAGTCCCTCCTACCTCAGTCTCTCAAAGTGCTGGGATTACAGGCATGAGCCAATGTGTCCAGTCTCAAATAATTCTTTAAATTACAATCAGATCAGGTGTAACTGTGGCATTCTCTGGAGAAAAGAGCTGTGTGACCTCAATTACATCTCACTCTGAACTTTTTTGAAATTTAGTTAAACTCATATTACATTTTTTAAAAATCAATTTTAAAAAACTGCAATCAAAATAGGAGACAGGTATCTTGATCTCCATGGGGTTTTCCTGGTAAGTCCACCAAGTCTTTCAGAGTCAAGAGGACTACCCAAGATATCTGTCGTCATTCTGAAATCTGATACATACTCTAGGATGGATCCAGTGTTCACATCTCATTCATACATATCTGAATACCATTTCAACTGAAGAGGACAGGCTTAAGAAACAGTTATTTTAACTAATTATCTTCCATTTCAAACATTCAATTAATTAAAAATATGACTAGGATGGACACAATAGCTCCCAGCACTTTGAGAGGCCAAGGTGGACAACCTGAACAGCCTGGGCAACATGGCGAAACGCCATCTCAAAAACAAACAAACAAACAAACAAACAAAGGCTGGACGCCTGAAATTCCAGCACTTTAGGAGGCTGAAACAGGCAGATCACCTGAGGTGGGGAGTTCAAGACCAGCCTGGCCAACATGGTAAAATCCCATCTCCACAAAAATACAAAAATTAGCCGGGCATTATGGCAGATGCCTGTAATCCAAGCTAGTCAGGAGGCTGAGGCAGGAGAATCGCTTGAACCCAGGAGGATGAGGTTGTAGTAAGCCTCGATCACACCACTGCATTCCAGCCTGGGCAACAGAACAAGCAAAAAAAAATTATATATAAATAAATAAATTAGCCAGGAGTGTTGACCCGTACCTGTATTCCCTATTGGAGGAGGGGAGCTGGGGAAGGGGAGGGGAGCTGGGGAAGGGGAGGGGAGCTGGGGAAGAAGAGGGGAGCGGGGTAAGGGGAGGGGAGGGGCTGAGGCAGGAGGATCATTTGTGTCCAGGAGGTTGAGGCTGCAGTGAGCCCTGATCATGCCACTGGAGACCTTGTCAAGAAAAGAAAAAAAGAAAAGATAAGATAAAGTAAGATTATCTCATTGTCCTAAAAAGGATTTATACAACTTCACAGGTTAATTCCAGATCATGCTGTTTAGCTACCTTCACGACACAAAAGAAAACCATCCAAATACTTTTTAATGAGAAAATGTTAATATTAATACATTACAAGCTAGATCTGCCTAGCAACAAGTTATAAACTTATGTCATCCTACTTATGTTCCCATGGATACAGTCATGAACAGTACACTGGCAGCTGTACAAATCAGGAAAAAATTCCCAAGAGAATTACATCCAAAACTTGGATAGAAAACACTACGATGCCAGGCACGGTGGCACACACCTGCAATCCCAGCACTTTGGAAGGCAGAAGTGGGCAGAGTACCTGAGGTCAGGAGTTCGAGACCAGCCTGGCCAGCATGGTAAAACCCCGTCTCTACTAAAAATACAAAAACTAGCCAGGTGTGGTGGTGTGCCAAGATCCGGCCATTGTACTCCAGCGTGGGCAACAGAGCAAAACTCTGTCTGATAAAAAAAAAAAAAGAGAGAAAGAAAACATTCCTACATTTAAAAAAAATTCTTTTAGAGACAGTTTCTTACTCTGTTACCAAGGTTGGAGTGCAGTGGCTCAATCACGGCCCACTGCAGCCTCCAACGGCTGGGCGTAAGTGATACTCCCACCTCAGCAGCTGGGACTACAGGTGCATGACACCACACCTGGCTCAATTTGGGAGTGCATATCTAAATTTTTATTCAGCAATTCCACTTCCAGGACTCCAAAAAGTTAAATCAACTGAGCAGAGATTATATGTAGAAAAACAATCCATGCAGATTAGCTACAATACAGAATAGCAGAAACAAAAACATGTCAAGTAGAGTCAAATTATGGTCATATTGGCCGGGCGCGGTGGCTCACGCCCGTAATCCCAGCACTTTGGGAGGCTGAGGTGGGTGGTTCACGAGGTCAAGAGATTGAGACCAACCTGGCCAACATGGTGAAACCCTGTCTCTACTAAAAAACACAAAAATTAGCTCGGCATGGTGGCGCATGCCTGTAGTCCCAGCTACTCGGGAGGCTGAGGAGGGAGAATTGCTTGAACCTGGGAGACAGAGGTTGCAGTGAGCCGAGATCGCCGCCACTGCACTCCAGCCTGGTGCCTGGCAACAAAGCAAGACTCTGTCCCCCACAAAAAAAAATTATGGTCATACTCATACCAACATACTATGCAATCATTATTGCATACAATTCTAATAATAATATAGCTCGTTTCTGTACCTGTATATATAATTTTAATAAATATACATTGCTTCAACTTCTTTTTTGAAATTAAGTCTCAATCTGTCGCCCAGACTGGAGTGAAGTGGCGCAATCTCAGTTCACTGCGACCTCTGCCTCCTGGGTTCAAGCATTCTCCCACCTCAGCCTGCCAAGTAGGTGTTACTACAGGCACCCACCACCACACCCTGCTACTTTTTGTATTATTTAGTACAGATGGGGTTTCACCATGTTGGCCAGGCTGGTCTCAAACTCCTGACCTCAAGTGATCCGCCCACCTGGGCCTCCCAAAAGTGCTGGGATTACAGGCGTGAGCCACTGTGTCCGGCAGCTTCAATATTTTTTATATCGTAAGATTTTAGACATATCTACTGAGGAAAATTTAAAAGTCTGCAGGAGAAAAACTAGGCAACATTGGACAGGGCACAGTGGCTCACGCCTGTAATCCTAGCACTTTGGGAGGCTGAGGCGGGAGACTGCTTGAGGACAGGAGTTCAAGACCAACTGGGCCAACACGGCCAGACTCAGGATCTCAAAAAAGAGGCCAGGCACGCTGGCTCACACTTGTAATCCCATCACTTTAGGAGGCCAAGGTGGGCAGATCACCTGAGGTCAGGAGTTCAAGATCAGCCTGGCCAACATGGTGAAACCCCATCTCTACTAAAAATACAACATTTAGTTAGGCATGGTGGCAGGCACCTGTAGTCCCAGCTACTAGGGAGGCTGAGGCAGGAGAATCACTTGAATCCAGGAGGTGGAGGTTGCAGTGAGCTGAGATCACGCCACTGCAATCCAGCCTGGGCGGTAGAGCAAGATTCCGTCTCAAATAAATGAATGAATGAATGAATGAATGAAATATAAACATGTTGTGGAAAGATGTCAAAAAACTTAGTATTTGTTATATAATACCTGAAATTCAATGTTGGTGGGAACCTTCTGTCCCTAGGTGGCAGGAAGCAGAGATTCATCTGACTAGTGACTTGTTCAGCCAACAAGAGATCAAATTTGCTGAAGGTTGGAGAGAACTGTTTGGGTTTCGGCAGCTGGTTGACTGGTTTGCTTTTGAGAGAGGGTTTTGCTTTGTTACCCAGGTTGGAGTGCAGTGGTATAATTGTATAGCTCACTGCAGCCTTGAAATCCTGGCCTCCAGCGACCCTCCTGCCTTGGCCTACCAAAGCACTGGGGTTACAGGTGTGAGCCACCAAGACCAGCCTGTTTTTTATATTGTAGTCAGGATCAATAAGAAGCCTATTAAAGGGCCGGGCACGGTGGCTCCAGCCTGTAATCCCAGCACTTTGGGAGGCCGAGGCGGGTGGATCATGAGGTCAAGAGATCAAGACCATCCTGGTCAACATGGTGAAACCCCGTCTCTACTAAAAAAATACAAAAAATTAGCTGGGCATGGTGGCGCGTGCCTGTAATCCCAGCTACTCAGGAGGCTGGGGCAGGAGAATTGCCTGAACCCGGGAGGCGGAGGTTGCGGTGAGCCGAGATCGCGCCACTGCACTCCAGCTTGGGTAACAAGAGCGAAACTCCGTCTCAAAAAAAAGAAGACTATTACATACCGTTCAAATTGAGAATTTTCATTGACACCACCCCCAACCATGGGCAAGACAGAACTGCATCAGGCAAGTACTCCATAGGAACTACATCCTTTCCCTGGGCACTGTACAAGAATAACATGCTTCAGGAAAGACAAAAAGCGTCACCCTACCTCTGAGGCACAATTACGTGGAGTGCACAAGCATGTATGTATACATTTAGAGGCATCTCACAACTTAAATGTCATACCTCAAAAATCTACCTTCTATTTATTATATAGAAAATATAATTTTTAATTTTAGAATTTTCCTTATAGTCAACTTTTCAAGATTTGATATTCTGTTAAGAATAAACTCCAGGGCCGGGTACAGTGGCTCATGCCTATAATCCCAGCACTTTGGGAGGCAGAGGTGGGTGGATCGCCTGAAGTCAGGAGTTCGAGACCAGCCTGGCCAACACAGTGAAACCCCATCTCTACTAAAAAAACAAAATTAGCCAGGCATGTTGGTGCACGTCTGTAATTCCAGCTACTAAGGAGGCTGAGACAAGAGAATCGCTTGAATGCAAGAGGCAGAAGTTGCTGTGAGCCCAGATCATGCCATTGCACTCCAACCTGGGTAACAGAGCAAAACTCCATCTAAACAAACAAACAAACAAACACACACCTCCATTTTTAATTGCAACTAACTTTCCTTCAAAGTAATGGGTAGTCCAGCATGGTGGCTCATGCCTGTAATCCCAGCATTTTAGGAGGCTGAGGAGTGACAACCAGTTGAGGCTGGGAGTTCAAGAGTAACCTGGGCAATAGAGTAAGACCCCCATCTCTATATAAAAATTTTTTTATTAAAAAAAAAGCACTGGGCCGGGCGTGATGGCTCATGCCTATAATCCAAGCACTTTGGAGGCCAAGGCGGGTGGATCACCTGAGGTTGGGAGTTCAAGACCAGCCTGACCAACATGGTGAAACCCCGTCTTAAAAAAAAATAAAAAAATAAAAAATAAAAAATAAAAAAAAGCACCAAGCATGGAGTTTCCTGAATTCCATCTGACACCAGATCACATAGGAACTGTGAAAGCCTTTATTATAGCTTCCCAATTGTACTTTCAGTGTTTATAACCACTTTCTATTGGATTATCAGAGTGTCTTGGAGCTGGATGAAACCTTTAAAACCATCTGATTAACGAGCAGAGTGAAGTTTTATCTTATGAGAGGATTAGATTCCAGGTCAGCGTATAGAAAGAAAACAGCGCTGGCCAGGCACAGTGGCTTATGCCTGTGATCCCAGCACTTTGGGACATTGAGGCAGGAGGATGGCTTGTGTCCAGGAGTTCAGCCAGGGCAACACAGTGAGACCCTATCTGTAAAAAAATTTAAAAATTAGTCAGGCGTAGTGGCACACAGTCTCAGCTACTCAGCAGACTGAAGTGGGAGAACTGCTGGAGCCCAGAAGTTTGAAGCTACAGTGGGCTATAATCACTCCACTGCACTCGGCCTGAGTGACAGAGTGAGATCCTGTCTCAAAAAAAAGAAAAAATGGCAAGTGGTCAAAATTAGTCTTGAAAAAATTTCCCCTTGCAGTGGAAGGAAAAAAAAGAAAGAAAAATTCCTCAGGAAAGCTCTCCACTAGAAACCAACAACAAAATTATTTCTCAGTAAATTCAAAGCCAATTTTTCCCTCCAGTGTTAAACTAGGTAACTCTTTCTGTCATCACTGAGTGCCCACCAAGAAAAGTTGATGGTGGCTGGGCACAGTGGCTCACACCTGTAATCCCAGCACTTTGGGAGGCCGTGTGCAGCTCACTTGAAGTCAGGAGTTCGAGACCAGCCTGGCCAACATGAAACCTCATCTCTACTAAAAATACAAAAAACAATTAGCCAGGCATGGTGGCTCACACCTGCAGTCTGTAGCCCCAGCTACTCAGAAGGCTGAGGCAGGAGAATCGCTTGAACCCAGGAGGCAGAGGTAGCAGTGAGCCGAGATAGTACCACCACACTCCAGCTTGGCCAACAGAGTGAGACCCCGTCTCAAAAAATAAACAACAACAACAAAGTTGATGGGTTGTGCTTAGAGGCCATGTTTAATTTAAAATACTGGAAGCATACTCAATGCAGTCATACTTTCACATTAGGAGACTTGCAGGAAAAGATTCAAGGTCACACCCACATCTTGCTTTCTCCAGGACACAGGGATGATAACCATAACCACAACCACATGTCCAGACTAGGTGAGGACAGCTCCAGTTTATGCCTGTCAACCTAACAGAATTTTTTTTTTTTTTTTTTTTTGAGACGGAGTTTCACTCATGTTACCCAGGCTGGAGTGCAATGGCGCCATCTCGGCTCACCGCAACCTCCGCCTCCTGGGTTCAGGCAATTCTCCTGCCTCAGCCTCCTGAGTAGCTGGGATTACAGGCACGCACCACCATGCCCAGCTAATTTTTTGTATTTTTAGTAGAGACGGGGTTTCACCATGTTGACCAGGATGGTCTCGATCTCTTGACCTTGTGATCCACCCGCCTCGGCCTCCTCCCAAAGTGCTGGGATTACAGGCTTGAGCCACCGCGCCCGGCCCTAACAGAATTTTTAATAGGCCCCTTTTCATTCTCAAAAATAGCGTGGACTAGTCCACTCTCAATGGACCTACTCCCACACCCCATGCAGTCACTATTCACAGTGAGTCTGGGATGGTCAGACATAAAGTCACGTAGGAAATGTGACAGAAGTGATGATATGCCAGTTCTGGGCCTACACTTTAAAAAGACCTAGCAGTTTCTGTTTCCTCCCTTTGGAAATGTTTGCCCTGAGCCACTGCATAAGCCATCAGGTCCTACTGCAGACCCCACTGGAAAAGGAGAGCTCCTGATACTATGCAACGAAGAAAAAAAGCCCAGCTGTCTCAGCATTGGGAGGCTGAGGTAGGAGAATCACTTGAACCTGGGAAGCAGAGGTAGCAGTGAGCTGAGAGTAGGTATATGATTATGGCCTAAAGGGACTTGTCTTAGTCCATTTAGTGTTCCTCTAAAGGAATATGTGACACTGGGTAACTGATAAAGAAAAAAAATTCACTTGGCTCATGATTCCACTGGCTATAAGACTGGGCATCTGGTGAAAGCTTCAGGCTGCTTCCACACAGGGCCGAAGGTGAAGGGGAGCCAGCATGTACACAGGTCACATGGCAAGAGAGAGGCACCAGGCTCTTTTTGACAACCAGCACTTACAGGAACTAACGGGGCAAGAACTCACCCCTCACGCAGGATGCCATTAATCTATTTATGAGGGTTCCATCCTCATGACACAAACACCTTCCATTAGGGCCCACCTCCAACACTGGAGATCGAATTTCAACATGAGGTTTGCTAAGGACAATCCACATCGAAACTATAGTAGGGGTTAAGTAATCTGCCCAAAACTCCCCAGTTCCGCCTGACACAAAATAGGGTGACATCTCTTTATCTAGGTGACATATAACATAATAATTATAAGTCACTTGAAGCTGCGTTCTGCCCCTTACCACTTGAGGCCTCAGGCACATTGTTTAAGCTCTCTAAATCTCAGTTTCATGGTCTGTACAAAGGGGATGATAACACCTGTGGTGTAGGATTGTTATGAGGATTAAATAAGATCATGTTTGTAAATCTCTTTAGCACAGTGCTGCTCCTACACGCACACATGCAGACTCACACACACCCATGGAGCTAGAAGGAAGGAGAGAAGGCTACAAGGTACCTTCAGAATTTTATCAGCTCATGCATGGTTAGATTACAAATAGCATTTGTAGAGCAATAAAGGTATTCTTTGTGGAGCGTTCCAGGCCAGACACCTATACTTTGTATACTTCCTGGGAAAAGCTTCTGTTCATTTTTCTTTCTCTACCACACAGCTTTGAAATTCCGCCCATATTTTTACACAAACAGAAACTTGTTACTGAGAGGCAAATTTGCACCAGACACTGTTCTAGAAGCAGCGGGGGGAGGGGGGATGTTAAGGCAACAAGATTTTAAAAAGCTCTCCTCTCACCTCACAGTTTCAGCCTCTAGTTGAAGGAATCAGACAGTAAACAACATAAATAAGGAAGTCTGTTAGATAATGATAAGAGTAAATGAGAAAAAAGGAAAGCAAGGAAGGGGAACAGGAAGTGCCAGGGATGCAGCTGAAATGTAGACAGACTGGTGAGGAAAAACCCTCATGGGAATGTCACATTTCAGTACACATGGCAAGAATAAGTCTGTGGGCTATGTGGATGGGGAGGAGGCGCCCAGCAGCAAGGAGGCACTTCAGGTAGATGAATGAGGAGTGCAAAGGCCCTAACATAGAAGTCTATCCAGCAACAGTCAGGAAATAGCATGTTGAATAAGAAAATTAGCCAGGCATGTGGTGGTACCTGCCTGTAGTCCCAGCTACTCAGGGAGGGGCTGAGGTGGGAGGATCACTTGGGCCCAGGAGGTGGAGGTTGCAGTGAGCCACTGCACTCCAGCCTGGGTGACAGAGCGAAACCCTGTCTCAAAAAAGAAAAGAAACGAAAGAGCAAGTTGGCACCTCTGACTGGAGTAGAGAAAAGGGGAGGCCGAGTGCAGTGGCTCACACCTGTAATCCTAGCACTTCGGGAGGCTGAGGCAGGCAGATCACTTGAGGTTAGGAGGTCAAGACCAGCATGGCCAACTTGGTGAAATGTCATCTCTACTAAAAACACAGAAATTGGCTAGGCATGGTGGTGGGTGCCTGTAAGCCCAGCTACTTGGGAGTCTGAGGCACAAGAACTGCTTGAACCGGGGATTTTCATTAGGAAGTTCAAGTACTGGGCTTTCCCCCCACAATTTTCTCCCTTATTTGCCTATTCCAGAGGGGGCCACTAAGAGGCTAAGAGATTTGATAATTTTTTTTTTTTTTGGAGTTGCAGTGAGCCACCGCACTCCAGCCTGGGTGATAGAGCAAGACTGTTTTTTTTTTTTTTTTTT
>NW_022436960.1:850002-860240 GCF_009761245.1 Sapajus apella
ACCCCAAAAAAAAAAAAAAAAAAAAAAAAGAAAGAAAGAAAAGGGGAGGGTAACGGAGCTGAGGCCAGGAGTTACAGGGACTAGCTCTCATAGGGACTACATTGGCATCCTGTTCTAAATGTCAAGTGTAGAAAGGGTTCTGTAAAGGTTAATTTTATGCATCAACTTGAATACAACATCAAGTGCCCACATGTTTGGTCAAACATTATTCTGGGTCTATCTGTGACAGTGCTTTTTGGATGAGATGAACATTTGAATCCATGAACTAAGTAAAACAGATTACCCTCCTTAATGTGGATAGTACTCATACAATCCACAGAAAGCCTGAAGGGAACAAAAAGGCTGAGTTTAAGAGGGAACCCCTCTGGGTCTCACTGCTTGAGCTGAGACATTGGCTCACCTAGTTCTCATGCATTCAGACTTGAACTGGAACTTATCCTGTCAGTTATCTTGCGTTTCCAGATTGTCAAGTGAAGATCTTGGGACTTCCTGGCCTTCAGTCATGTCAGTCAATTTTATACATATACACATGTATACCTTCTAAATTTATATATACACATATATATTCCTTATATATATTATATATACACACACAGAGATATACATGTATGTCTCTTGGGTTAGATATTTCAAATAAGGTGAAGACTTAGCAACATGGAGCACACTGATGACTTTATGAGCAATTTTAGAGGAGCAGGGGGACAAAAGCCTGAATGAAACGTGTAAAACAAAAAATAGGAGCAAAGAAATAAAGGCAGAATATACAAAATAATCAAAAGAAGTTTTTAAACAAGAGAAGTAATAGCCTGGTTAATATACTGATAAGAATGATAAAATAGAGATGAAAAATTTGATGACGCAAATACAGGAGGAACTACTGCAGTGATATCCTTAAACAGGTAGAAAAGGATGGAGCCTGGTACATACATGCACAGGGGTTAGCCTGAGCTAGTAGCTACAGAAGGCAGAGTATCAGGCACAGGTGGTACATCTAGCAATGGGAGCTGGTAGTTGTCTTCTAATTGATTCAGTTTTTTTCCCCAATGAAATAAAAGGAGGGCGAGGAAGGGAGAATTAGGGGTTTAAAATAAGATATTTAAACTACCTAGGAGAGTAACTGGAATAACCTATATTAAGCCTTCTTGGTCTTGGTAATCATGACTGTAAAGTCAGAGTAGTCCATATGGTTTCTCCAGCCACATTCAGCTATAGGAAAGCAAGCACAGAATAGGCAAAAAGTTGGATTACAAGAGGCATAACAAATGCAGTTCATGCACCCTCTCCGAATTCCACTCGATCCTGCCTGCTGAACCTCCCAGCTCAAGCAGGCTCAGCAGCACAAGCAAAATCCTGCAATCCGGGAAGATCATATGAACTCAGCCTACTACTAGTGGTCTCCACCTCCCCAGTGGTAAGGGCTGGGCTTTGGTGACTTTCATTGTGCCCACTGTGGCAGAAGCCCCATTACCCCAATCAGCTGCTTTTCCAGCAGCTGCATAGAGAAGCCAAGTAACAAATCCAAAAGCAAAAAATAACTAAGATCCTTTGGGCAACTCTGACCAATAACAGAAAGGATATGAGAAGGAGCCAACAAATCTCTCAGCCATCCTTCCTCCAATCTGTCCCCAGCAGTGTTCTAAGAGGTGCCATGATTCGCCAGAGATTTCCAATATAACTGAGCAGCCAGCTAAGGTTCTTATGATGCTGTAGCTTGCTGGATAACATACCACTCTATATTTGCTTTCCCTCCTTCCTTGTCTCACTTTCCTTTTTCCCCCTTCACTCTAACTTCAAGTAAAGTATTAGCGCAACACATGCTTTGTTATGTGCTCTATTTTCCAGGGAATCACAGTAAGACACAGGTTGTGGCATAGCCAAAAGAACTGATGACACAAGAAGACGATGTGTTCTAATGACTGGAGGAGACGATGGAGGAGATGTTCTAATGACAAGGAGGAGACAATGTGTTCTAATGACTGGAATTTAAGCTGAACAAAGGTATAAGAATGATCAGCAGAAAAGGTGGTATACACAGCGAACTAAAAGTCATGATGGAGTCAAAGATCACAGGGATGCTGGAAGGGCATCAGCTGGGAAGATCAGGAGGAAGTAGAATGCTAAGTCTAAAACAGGTATGACAGAGGAATGAATCTCAGATAACAGTAACTCAAAGGAACGGGTGGCTGAGGTAGCGTAGAGAACAGGATCCTGGGAATAGCGGTCAAGGAATTAAGAAGACAAGTATTGGAAGGATTAGAGTAATTGTGGTGTTGTATTCAACCTGTGCTGCCATTCACAGCAACTCTGGGAAGAGTATCATTAGGCATACTGAAGTAAGAAAAGACACAGAAATTATACTAGACTAAATGACAGAAAGGTAGAAACCACCTACTTCCCTTCTAGGAAACCAAGTTACTCAGACCCCTCCCACTACAGACAACTAGAAAAGGTAAAAAAAAGTATTAAGAATATCTGCTTGAAGAAATCAGAAAAGTAACGACCAGGCACAATGGCTCATGCCTGTAATCTAGCACTTTAAGGGGCTGAGGCAAGAGGATTACTTGAGGCCAGGAGTTCAAGACCATCCTGGCCAACATAGTGAGACACTATTTAAAAACACACACAGGAGAGAGACTTCGCTTCAGGAAGGGAACTTCGGGCCAGGCACAGTGGCTCACTCTATAATCCTAACACTTTGGGAGGCCCAGGCAAGAGGATCCCTTGAGGTCAGGAGTTCCAGACCAGCCTGGGCAACATAGCAACACCTCATCTCTACAAATATATATACATACAAACACATATATATATTCCCAGCTACTTGGGAGGCTATGGTGGGAGGATTACTTAAGCGCAAGGGGTTGAGGTTGCTGTAAGCCATGACTGTGCCATCACATTCAGCTGGAAAAGGGGGAAGACTCAAAAAAACCTGAAAGGGAAATTAGGTATTAGGCTCTTCCCCCCAATTTTCTCCTTTTTTTCCCCCAATCCAGAGGGAACCATAAGAGGCTAAGAGATTTACTAATTTTTTTTGGAGACAGGGTCTTGCCCGGTCACCCAGGTTGGAGTGCAGAGGGTGAGATCTCAGCTCACTGGAACCTCGACCTCCTGGGCTCAAGTATTCCTCCTACCTCAGCCTCTCAAGCAGCTGTAACTATAGGCAAGCACCATCACACCTGGCTAATTTTTGTACTTTTTGTAGAGACAGGGTTTCAATTCACCATGTTGCCCAGGCTGGTCTCAAACTCCTGGGCTCAAGCAATCTGTCCGCCTTGGCCTCCCAAAGCGTTGGGATTACAGGCATGAGGTACCGTGCACAGCCTTATTTTATTTTTTTAAGAGACAGGGTTGGAAGGCTGAGGCAGGTGGATCACTTAAGGGAGTTTGAGACCAGTCTAACCAATGTGGCAAAACCCCATCTCTACTTAAAATACAGAAATTAGCTGGGTGTGGTGGTGCAAGGCTGTAATTCCAGCTACTTGAGAGGCTCGAAAAAAATTTTTTTCAGGTTGTTTTATTTTCTCTTTGGGTTTTAGCTATTATATTTTATCATGAAGCCCTCAGTGTGAATTTAGGTAGCGTGCGTGTGTGTGTGCGTGTGCGTGCGTGCGTGCGTGCGTGTGCGTGTGCGTGTGTTTTAGTTTATTCCCTTTAGGATTCTTTTTTTTTTTTTTTTTTTGAGACAGAGTCTTGCTGTGTCGCCAGGTACCAGGCTAGAGTGCAGCGGCGCGATCTCAGCTCACTGCAACCTCCACCTCCCAGGTTCAAGCAATTCTCCTGCCCAGCCTCCCGAGTAGCTGGGACTACAGGAGCACACCACCACACCCAGCTAATTTTTTTGTATTTTTAATAGAGACGGGGTTTCGCCATGTTGGCCAGGATGGCTTCGATCTCTTGACCTCGTGAGCTGCCCGCCCTGGCCTCCCAAAGTGCTGGGATTACAGGCTTGAGCCACTGCGCCCGGTCCCTTTAGGATTCTTCAGGCTTCTTGAGGCTGTGGTTTGCCGTTGGATATATATAACATAACCAGGCGCAAGTGAAAAATACGTGACTAAAACCAGAAGAGGCCAGGCACAGTGGCTCACGCCTGTAATCCAGCACTTTGGGCAGCAAAGGCAGGCGGATAATGAGGTCAGGAGTTCACCACCACCTTGGCCAACATGGTGAAAGCCCAGTTTCTACTAAAAATACAAAAATTAGCTAGGTTTGGTGGCGCATGTTTGTAATCCCAGCTAGTCAGGGAGGCTGAGGCAAAAGATCACTTGAACCTGGGAGGCAGAGGTTGCAGTGAGCCAAGACTGTGCCACTGCACTGCAGCCTGGGCAACATAGCAAGACTCAGTCTTTTAAAAAAAAAAAAAAAAAAAAAAAAGGCGAGAAGAAATACAAAACAGAAATGGACCTATAAGAGTTCCAGATATCAGCCAGGCGCAGTGGCTCACACCTTTAATCTCAGCACTTTGGGAGACTGAGGTGGGCGGATTACCTGAGGTCGGGAGTTTGAGGCCAGCCTGACCAATATGGAGAAACCCCCTCTTGACTAAAAATACAAAAATAGTTGGGCATGGTGGTGCCTGCCTGTTATCCCAGCTACTCAGGAGGCCGAGGGAGGAGAAGCGCTTAAATCCGGGAGGTGGAGGCTTCAGTGAGCCAAGATCGAGCCATTATACTCCAACCTGGGCAACAAGAACGAAACTCCATCTCAAAAAAAAAAAAAAAATCCTAAAGGAAGTAAATTTAGCAGAAAAGAAAATTCTGACCGGGCACAGTGGTTCAGGTCTGTAATCCCAGCATTTTGGGAAGCTGAGGTGGACGGACTGCCTGAGGTCACGAGTTCAAGGCCAGCCTGGCCAACATGGTGAAACCCTAGCTCTACAAAAAAATAAACAAAAACTAGCTGGGCGTGTGCCACGCACCTGTAATTGCAGCTACTCAGGAGGCTGATGCAGAGAATCGCTTACACCCAGGAGGCAGAGGTTGCCGTGAGCTAAGATCACGCCACTGCATTCCAGCCTGAGCAATATAGCAAGTCTCCGTCTTAAATAAATAAAGTGACACCTACCACATCACAATAAAATAGCTGAAATCCAAAAAGGAAAAAGTGTAAACAACCTCAAGAAAAGGTAGATTACAATTATGCTGACAATTAACCTATTATTAGAAAAACTGGAAGCCAAAACAGAATTAACTACCTCTGGAGTGCCAAAAGAAAGTATACTCGGCCAGGCGAGGTGGCTCACGTCTATAATCCCAGCACTTTGGGAGGCCGAAGCGGACGGATCACCTGAGGTCAGGATTCAAGACCAGCTTTGCCAACATGATGAAACCCCATCTCTACTAAATATACAAAAATTAGCTGGACCTGGTGGTGGGTGCCTATAATCCCAGCTACTAGGGAGGCAGAAGAAGTGCTTGAACCTGGGAGGTGGGAGTTGTAGTGAGCCAAGATTGTGCCACTGTACTCCAGCCTGGGTGGCAGAGCGAAACTCTCTCTCAAAAAAAAAAAAAAAAAAGAAAAAGAAAATAAAATAAAAAAGAAAGTATATGCAACCTAGAACTTTATGACCGCCCCCCGTCCCCCCAAAAAAAAACCATCAAGAATGAAGCTGAAATATAGCTAGGTGCAGTGGTGTACAGCTTATGCCTATACCTTTGGAAGGCTGAGGCAGGATGATTGCTTGAGGCCAGGAGTTTAAGACCAACCTTGGCTAACCAAGACCAGCCTGTTTTAATAGTGAGACCCCATCTCTATTTAAAATAAATAAATAAAATTTAAAAAGGAAGCTGAAATAAAAATATTTTCAGACAAGTTTATCACCAGCAGACTCACACTACAAGAGCTATCAAAGGATATTCTTCAGGCAGAAAAAAAAAAAATAACAACAGAAACTTAAGAGGTACACAAAAGAATAAAAAGCAGCCAGGCGTGGTGGCTCACACCTGTTATCCCAGCACTTTGAAAGACAGAGATGAGAGGACTGCTATGAGGCCAAGAGATGGAGACCAGGCTGAGAACATGGTGGAACACCATCTCTACGAAAAGTACAAAAATTAGCAGGGCACTGGTGGCTTGCATCTATAGTCCCAGCTACTTGGGAAACTGAAGCTAGAGAATTACTTGAGCTTGGGAAAAAGGCTTGCAGTAAGCCAAGATCATGCCAATGCACTCCAGCCTGGGTGACAGAGTGAGACCATGTCTCAAAAGAAAAAAAAAAGAATGTAATGCATCAAGCCCAGGCGGTGGTGGAAAAGTGACAGCGTATCTGGATTCCCTCTTTTTCCTTTTCCTGTTACCGGACTGGAGAACACACCTAAACATGGAATCCCAATGCTGGGCGGCCAGGGCCAAATCCATATCTCCCCAACACTGGGTACCCTGGAGGTTCCCATCCTTCCCACCCACCACCTATCAATCCACTCTTTCCCCCAGGTCTTTTGCGTCCTCCCTCAGGAGCTCCCCAAGGCAATCCAACTTTCCCCCCAGGTGGGCCTCCATCCTATGCCACAGCCAGAGTATCCAGGATGCCAACTCTTGGGTCCCTACTCTCCTCCATACCCACCGCCTGCCCCTGAAAAGCCTCCTGTGAATCCCATGGCTCCTGGCATGGTCGGACCAGGAGTGACAGTGCACAAGAAGATGCAGAAAGCTCATAAAAAGATGCACAAGCATCACAAGTATGGCAAGCACGTCTCCTCTTCCAGCAGTGACTGAATATGGGCCCTGGACCCTTCCCTAAAGTCTCACCAGTTCTGCTCTCCCATCAAGCTTCAGATGCCATGGTGTACTGGGGGAAAGCAGACCTTGTGCTCCCCACCCCTACCCCATACCTGAGCCTCACCCTGCTGTTCAGTCCTGAGTGGCTAGAGAAAATGGGAAGAGGGATTGTCATGGACATCTTCTTGCTGCTTGGATAGATCATATAGCTAATGAGTTTAGCAGGGAAGCTATTTTTTGATGATGATGAACTAATGTTGAAGGCAAGTCTGAGATCTGCAAAATGTGATTTTTTTTTACTTCCTCTTACAATACTTATGATTGGGGAAGTTTGTGGAAACTTAACTATGATGAAAAATCTCTATATTTTTTGTAAATTGGCATACTTGGGGAATTTAGTGGCAAATACATTCCCCAGCAGGCCTGTTGTTGGTTGCACTAACTGCAAGATTGCTGGGAAGCAGAGTCTGTTTAGTCAATGAGCTTTGACTGTCGTTTTGGAACCTCACCTCTCCTCCTTAGCCCAATATACTGTCAATATACCGTCTCAGGCCCTATTCTTGTTCTCCAGCTCTCAGTCCAAACAAAGTTATTTCTCCTGGGGGAAAAAAAAAAACAAAAACAAAAAATGAGAGGCCGGGCACGGTGACTCACGCCTGTAATCCCAAGGGCGGGATTACAGGTCAAGAGATTGAGACCATCCTGGCCAACATGATAAAACCCTATCTCTACTAAAAATACAAAAATTAGCTGGGCATGGTGGTGCATGCCTGTAGTCCCAGGAGGGACTTGGGAGGCTGAGGGCTGAGGCAGGAGAACTGCTTGAATCCGGGAGTGAGAGGTTGCAGAGAGTCAAGATCGTGCCACTGCACTCCAGCCTAGAGACAGCAAGACAAAAAAAAAATGAAAAGCAACAAAAAGAACAAACATCTTGATATATCCAAATGAAGTAATTATATAATAGTTTCTTCCAGGAATTAAACTATGTGACAATAATGACACACTGGGGGCATAAGGGGCTAAGTGGAGCTAAGCATTCTAAGATTTTTGCATTGTCCTTCAGGAGGGTAAAAACACCAAGTCAACATGAGACTAATAAATTAAGGAAGTAAACTGTTAACTCTAGGATAACCACTAAGAGAACAGTATTTTTTCAAATAGCATACAATTACCAAGCTAAGGGAGAGGGCAGAATAATAATACTGAATTGATGCAAAGGAAAATCAAAGGGAACAACAAAAAAAAACCCACATAGAAGAAGTGGGTCAAAAAAACCTCTGCGTTAATAACCTAAAGACAGATATATCAATAAGTACATTAAATGAAAACTATGAATGGAACTAAATGCAAGTTAAAAGCAAAGACTTGCTTTTAGTATTTGGATAAAAACCTGTTCAGACATACCTAACTGAATAAAGAAAGGTTGAAAATTTTAAAAGATAGAAAAATATGCCTAAAAAAGAATATAACAACAAAAGAAAAAAGAAAAAAAAAGAAAGAAAAATATGCCATTCAAACACTAACAAAAAGAAAACTGGCACAGCTGTACTGACATTAGACAAAGCAGATTTTAAGGCAAGAAGCATTACTAGAGGTAAAGAGGGGAAGTCCATCATAAGAGGTTCAATCCTCCAGAGCATGCTGCATTAAGGCAGCAAAAACAGAAGCGCATGGTACAAATTCATGACATCATATTCAGAGGGTGTTTTTTTAGGGAGGCGAGAAGAAAAGTAAAGAAATGGCAACAAAGAACAAGAGGACACGCTACTGGGAGGCCTAGTGACACGAGAGGGATGGACGGGCAGGCAAGTACTTTTTGAGAGGGCTGCAGGGAGGCAGTGTCGTCAGGAGATGGCCTATTTTCAGTCAGAATGAGAATGTGAGGGAAAAACACATCACAGAAGCTGAAGATTAGGGGAATTCTGCTTATATACCTTGAGTTTTAAAGGGCTCAGGGAAAAGGTTCCAAAAAAATCAAGGTGAAAGATGGGATCAGAAAATGCCGAGTCCATGGAAAACAGGGAAGACATGGGAATCTGGCCTTCTGGTTGCCTGACAACTCAGAAAGCAGCACAAGATGAGATCAACGCTCACGGTTCCTAGGCAGACAGTAATGGGGAGGCTGTGGGTGTTGAGGGGAGGGAGAGTGGGACTCGAATCATGCCAGGAACAGCCAAAGTTTTGGGGCTTCCACTTGTCTTCTGTACAAGCTTTCAGGATGGCAGAGTAGCTGAACTCTTACTCTAAGCACTGCTTTCTGCTCAAAGAGCCTGAAGATTTGAGTTAGGATTGTAAGGAGCCAATAAATTTTGGGTAGATATCAAAAGGAAGGTTATTCTCAAGAAGAAACAGAGCAGGTTACACAGCCCCTCCTCCAGTCCTACCTTTGGAATTTCTACCTATCCAAGTCCCAGAGGATTTTCCACTGTAACTAATAATGTTGTCAGGCAGTTAATCAAATAAAAGAAAATGTTACTTTTCTGTGGGTGGCAGTTAGGGGTGGGACAATTCACCCAGTTCTCTGCCTTTGTATTTCTTTTTGCCGGGAGAGAGGGAGGAATTCCAAGATCTTTTATTTTCAGAGCCTCCCAACAGTCGGTTAGCAATGCCAGCTACGTTGGTACAATCTGAAGGCCATCCCACTTGCTCTACAGGCATTCATCCAACAGAATCCCTACAAACAAGATCAGAGACCAACTGGGATCTGTATCAATGTGGGATGACAAAAAGAGGCCTTCTCTTTCCCCTATACCCATAGACCTTCTCCAGCAAGACTGTGTTGGTTTGTTTGTTTTTTGAGACAGAGTCCTGCTCTGTCGCCCAGGCTGGAGTGCAATGGCACCATCTCCGCTCACTGCAACCTTCCCACCCCCACCTGGGGTTCAAGTGATTCTCCTCCTGCCTCAGCCTCTCGAGCTGGGATTACAGGCATGCGCAACCACACCCAGGTAATTTTTTGTATTTTTAGTAGAGACAGGGTTTCATCATGTTGGCCAGGCTGGTCTTGATCTCACCACCTTGTGATCCGCCCACCTCAGTCTCCCTAAGTGTTGGGATTACAGCTGTGAACCACTGAGCCCAGCCCAACAAGACTATGTTTTACAGCCAAATTCTGCCTTTGTATTTCATTAAGTGATTTTATTTCGTGCCAACTACATACTAAACAATGTCTACACACAAAGAGCCCTGCCCTTGTTGAGCGTATATTCCAGTACAGACATTCAAAAATATATGCAAATATTTATACCAAGCTAGAAGACAAAAGGCACTATAAAAAAATAATTAAAAAATGAAATAGGCCGGGCGCGGTGGCTCAAGCCTGTAATCCCAGCACTTTGGGAGGCCGAGGCGGGTGGATCACGAGGTCAAGAGATCGAGACCATCCTGGCCAACAAGGTGAAACCCCGTCTCTACTAAAAATACAAAAAATTAGCTGGGCGTGGTGGTGCGTGCCTGTAATCCCAGCTACTCAGGAGGCTAAGGCAGGAGAATTGCCTGAACCCAGGAGGCGGAGGTTGCGGTGAGCC
>NW_022436960.1:860640-865633 GCF_009761245.1 Sapajus apella
AAAAAAAAAAAAAAAAAAAAAAATGAAATAGTAAAGCAGGAGAAAGATGACTTGAGGCTGGGCTTAGAGGCTCATGCCTATAATCCACACACTTTAGGAGGTCAAGGTAGGAGGATCACTTGATCTCTCAGGAGTTCAAGGCTGCAGTGAACTGTGATCGCAACAGTGCACTCCAGCTTGGATGACAGGGCAAGACCTTTTCTCAAAAAGAAAAAAAAAAAAGCCGGGTGCAGTGGCTCAAGCCTGTAATCCCAGCCACTCTGGGAGGCCGAGGCGGGTGGATCACGTGGTCAAGAGATCGAGACCATCCTGGCCAACATGGTGAAACCCCGCCTCTACTAAAAAATACAAAAATTAGCCGGGCATGGTGGCGCACACCTGTAGTCCCAGCTACTCAGGAGGCTGAGGCAGGAGAATCACTTGAACCCAGGAGGCGGGGGTTGCAGTGAGCTGAGATCGCACCACTGCACTCCAGCCTGGGTAACAAGAGCGAAACTCAATCTCAAAAAAAAAAAAAAAAAAAAAAAAAATGACAAAGACTGGAGTGCCAGACAGTTATCCATTCAAATGCCTCCTAAGAAGTGTTCTTACAAAGAATTATTTAAATCAGAAATTGGTGTCTAGGTGCAGTGGTATGTGCCTGTAATCCCAGCAGACTGGGAGGCCAAGGCAAGAGGATCACTTGAGGCCAGGAGTCAGAGACCAGCCTAGGCAACATAGTTAGACCGTGTCTCTACAAAAAAAATTATAAAACATTAGCTGGGCATGGTGGTATATACTTGTAGTCTCAGCTATTTGAGAGGCTAAAGCAAGAGGACAGCTTGAGCTCAGGAAACCCCGCTACAGTGAGCTTAACAAAGCAACTATTTAACAACAATTGACCAGAGGTTTAATGATACTAAGGACTAAGTGTCAGATTGTTTTTAAGTCATATTCTAGAGATACTCCAGATAGGTAGGTTAGGGGAGGCCTTACTGAACAACGATCTGAATGAAGGAAATAAATAAAAAGTAATGGAGCAAAAAAAAGAAGGGATGATTGTGAAGGCTTTCACTTTTACTCTAAGTGAAATGGGAGCCACTGGAAGGTTGTAAGCCACAGAAGAACAGCTAATTTACATTTCATTTATTTATTAAAGACAGAGTATCTGTGGCCGAGGCTGGAGTGCAGTACCACAATCAGAGCTCACTGCAGCCTGGGGGACGGAGAGGGACAGTGGGGAGGGAACGGGTCAGTTGCCCTGGCTCACGCCTGTAATACCAGCACTTTGGGAGGCCGAGGCAGGTGGATCACCTGAGCTCAGGAGTTCAAGACCAGCCTGACCAACATGGTGAAACCCCATCTCTACTAAAAATACAAAATTAGCTGGGCGTGGTGGTTCACGCCTGCAATCCCAGCTACTGTGAAGGCTGAGGCTGGAGACTCACTTGAACCCAGGAGGCGGAAGTTGCAATGAGCCTAGATTGTGCCATTGCACTCCAGCCTGGACAACAAGAGGGAAACTTCATCTCAAAAAACATGAAAAGAAAGAGAGAAAGAGAAAGGAGAGAAAGAAGAGGGGGGTGGGAAGAAGAAAAGAAAAGATCGATCCTTTAGGTACACAGGCCAGGACACTTGTAATAGGGTCCGTGCCTACCTGTTTTACAGTCTCACGTTCTACCACTTTACCAATTACCTCCCAAAATATCCAATGATAACAAACTACTCCTGACTCTGCAAACAAGTCCAGCACTCTCCACCCATAGGAGAGTACATCCATCTAAATGTGTATCTTCCCTCAGCCTGGAATGTCTTTCTTTCATTCACTTGCCCTTCAAGATCCACCCTAAGAGTAAACTCCGGAAAGCCTTTCTACACACAGTTTCAACCATCTTGCCCCCATCCTACCCAGCCCCTAGGTTTATACCCCAGGCATACCTCTATCATCTCGCATTTATCACACTAGACATTTTACAACCAAGGAAAATAGTAAGTGCCCAATAAATGATGTCTAATATACAAAGTTATTCTCTAAAATGTACAAATGTCACTTAAAAGCAATTTACTAAACTTCAACCAAAGAAATGTGTTTAGTTTAGAGACAGGGTCCACTTTGTTGCCCAGGCTGGAGTTCATCGGCATAATCATGGCTCACAGCAGCCTCAACCTCCTGGGCTCAAGCGATCCTCCCACCTCATCCTCCAGAGTAGCTAGGACCAAATGTTCATGCCGATGCCCAGCTTTTTTCTTTTTCCCCAAAGACATGGTCTCATTCTGTTGCGTAGGTTGGTCTGCAGTCTCAACTTCCTGGGTTTGAGTAATCCTCCTACTTCGACCTTCCAAAGTGCTGGGATTACAGGCATGAGGCCCCTGTACCCAGCCCAGCCAAATAAATTTTATTTTGATGAAACAAATATAGCAACTATTCCAGCCAGGCGAAGTGGCCCAGGCCTGTAATCCCAACATTTTGGAAGGCTGAGGTGGGGGCGGGGGGTGGAAGTCACCTGAGTTCAGGAGTTTGAGACCAGCCTGGAAAAACATGGCAAGGCCCTATTTCTGCTAAAAATACAAAAGTTAGCCAGGCGTGGTGGTGTGCACCAGTAGTCCCAGCTACTCGGGGGGCTGAGGCAGAGGTTGCAGTGAGCCAAGATTGCGCCACTGTACTACAGCCTGGGCAACAGAGAGAGAATCCGTCTCAAAAAAAAAAAAAGAGAGAGAGAGAGACAGCCTTTCTCTGTTGCACCAGCTGTAGTGCAGTGACTATTCACAGCCACGATCATAGTATACCGCAAGTTAAACTCTTGTCCTCCAGTGAACCTCCCACCCCATGCCACCATGCCCAGCCAATTACTATGTTTTTACCTAACAGAAGTATAAGGAGTCCATCACTTTCTTACATAATGAGTTCAAACACATGTACACAAGTGGAACGTGCAAAAGCAAGGCAACAGACATACTATAAGGGGAATTATGCTCTTGAAAAGCTAAAAAAATACAAAATACCTTACATCTCATCTCACTTTTAGAGTATAAATGCAATTTTATACATGTTCTTAAATTGATTTTTTTCCTTTACAATTAAACAGTGAAAGAATGTGTCTAAGGTAAACACTGCATGCATTTAGACTGCCTGATGACTGTTAGCTTTGTTCTCATCTGCACTGTTTATAGAACCTACACTTTAAATTTCTGCTATCATCACTTTCACTTTTCCATTGCTGTTTGCTCTTAATAAGCTAGTGCGATATTGTAAAATATGTATTTGGTCTTCATCTGTTTCCTGGCTCTTCAACTCCTAAAATCCTTGGTATCTTCAATGTGATAAGTGTCTTTTTGTATGCTAATGAGTTGACTGACAGCTGGTAACCCTTTGTTAGCTTCCGGATAATGAGGACTGGTTTCAACCCCACACCTCAACCTCCAAAGAGGGGAGAGGGACGGAACTTAAAGCGGATCACCAATGGCCAAAGATTTAATTAGCCATGTCTGTGTAACAAAGCCTTCATAAAAACCTAAAAAGATTGGGTTCAGAGAGCTTACAGGGCTTCCAAGAGTGAACAGAAACACAGCCACGCCCCATCCCAACTTCAAAAAAACAGAAACTCCAGGCTGAAGTGGGAGGATCACTTGAGCCCAGGAGGCAGAGGTTGCAGTAAGCCAGGATTGCACCACTGCACTCCAGTCTTGGCGACACAGTCAGACTCTGCCTCAAAAAAAAAAAAAAAATTATTCAAAGATTAATTTTTTACATGCTTTTCCTGAGCTGTATATCCAGAAATTTTATACACCAAACTAGATAAAAGCTTAAGCTATTCTAGTTAGTAGGGTTAAGGCCTGTAGCCCTACCCCAACCTCTCAGCTCCAAGAATACGGTACAAAAATGACAATACCATGGAAACTGACCTGTTGCCAAGTAAGCAGAGAACTAAGCAACAACTCAAAATGATAGTTAATCAACTGACATATAAAATCTTAATTCAGTTTGGGGGTTATCAATATCTGCCATTTTAAAAGTGCTAGATGTAGCCGGGTGCGGTGGCTCCCGCCTGTAATCCCAGCACTTCGGGAGGCCAAGGCAGGCAGATCATGAGGTCGGGAGATCAAGACCATCCTGACCAAAATGCTTGAAATCCTGTCTCTACTAAAAATACAAAAATTAGCCAGGCATGGTAGCGCATGCCTGTAATCCCAGCTACCCAGGATGCTGAGGGAGGAGAACTGCTTGAACCCAGGAGGCAGGGGTTGCAGTGAGCCAAGATCATGCCATTGCACTTCGGCCTGAGCAGTAAGAGCTAAACTCCGTCTAAAAAAAAAAAAAAGTATTTCTTAAGTAATTTACCTTTTAAAGAATAATTTTTTAAAAACCTATCTTGGCCAGGTGCAGTGGTTCGCTCCTGTAATTCCAGCACTTTGGGAGGCCAGGAGCTCAAGAGCAGCCTGGGCAACGTAGTGAGACTCCATCTCCTCAAAAAAAAAAAAAAAAAAAAAAAAAGTTTAAAAAAAAGAAAGGGCCGGGCGCGGTGGCTCAAGCCTGTAATCCCAGCACTTTGGGAGGCCAAGGCGGGTGGATCACAAGGTCAAGAGATCGAGACCGTCCTGGTCAACATGGTGAAACCCCGTCTCTACCAAAAATACAAAAAATTAGCTGGGCATGGTGGTGCGTGCCTGTAATCCCAGCTACTCAGGAGGCTGAGGCAGGAGAATTGCCTGAACCCAGGAGGCGGAGGTTGCGGTGAGCCGAGATCGCGCCATTGCACTCCAGCCTGGGTAACATGAGTGAAACTCCGTCTCAAAAAAAAATAAAATAAAATAAAATAAATAAAAATAAAAAAAAGAATGAAAAAGTGCTAGGATTATAGGTGGCTCATGCCTGTAATCCCAGCACTTTGGGAGGCTCAGCTGGGTGGATCATGAGGTCAAGAATTCGAGACCAGGCCAGGCATGGTGGCTCACGCCTGTAATCCAAACACTTTGGAGGTCAAGGCAGGCAGATCACCTGAGGTCGGGAGTTCAA
>NW_022436960.1:865733-887796 GCF_009761245.1 Sapajus apella
ATGGTGAAACCCTATCTCTACCAAAAATACAAAAATTAGCCAGGTGTAGTGGTGCATACCTGTAGTCCCAGCTACTTGGGAGGCTGAGACACAAGAATTGCTTGAACCCAGGAGGCAAAGGTTACAGTAAGCCGAGATTGCGCCACTGCATTCCAGCCTGGGCGACAAACCAAGACTTCCTCTCGAAAAACAAAACAAAAAAAAGGCCACAGTCCATCTCAAAAAAAACAAAACAAACAATAACACCACCACCAAAAAACACCTATACTCCTTTGGAAAATTCTGGGCTAGAATCATCAATATTGTGGTTAGATTTTTTTTTCCCTTTTTTCTTCTTGCTAAGAGATACTGTCTCCTGTCTCTCAGGCTGATCACACTCAGTGGTGTGATCACAGCTCACAGCAGCCTCAAACTCATGGGTTCAAGCAATCCTCCCATCTCATCCTCCCAAGTAGCCAGGACTACAGGTGCATGTAGAGACGAGGTCTTGCTATGTTGCCCCATCTGATCTCTAGCCCCTGGCCTCAAGCAATCCCCCATCTCAGTTTCCCAAAGTGCTGGGATTGTAGGTATGAGCCACTGCACAGGGCACCAGCAAGCAGATTTCTAAGAACAATGAGATCAGACAGAGTGCTTCATCAGGAATATTGAAATGAACAGGGCTGGGCACAGTGGCTCACTCTTCAAATCCCAGCACTTTGGGAGGACAAAGCAGGTGGTTTGCTTGAGGCCAGGAGTTCAAGAGCAGCCTGGGCAACATGGGGAAACTCCCATCCCTACAAAAAATACAAAAATTAGACTAGGCACAGTGGCTCAAGCCACTGTTGTTGGGGTTGTAACCCCAACACATTGGGAGGCTGAGGCAGGTGGATCACTTAAGGTGAGGAGTTTTGAGACCAGCCTGGCCAAAATCCCTGTCTCTACTAAAAGTACAAATAAAATTAGCCAGGCGTGGTAATGGGCACCTGTAATCCCAGCTACCCAGGAGGTGGCTCATGCCTGCAATCCTAGAACCTTTGGGAGGAGGGGACAGCTTGAGGTGAGGAGTTCAAGACCAGTCTGGGTAACCGGGCAAAATTTATACTTCTGCTTCCAGTCAAGGTGGAGTGACATGCACCAGATTTACCTCGTGTAGTATATTATGAATTATGTATTTGCGCCAGGCACGGTGGCTCATGCCTGTAATCCTAGCACTTTGGGAGGCTGAGGTGGGTGGATCATCTGAGGTCAGGAGTTCAAGACCAGCCTAGCCATCATGGTGAAACCCCATCTTTAAAAAAAGAAAAAGAAAAAGAAAAAAAAAAGAAATATGTATTTGGTCTTTGTCCCTGGTTCTGCATTCCCTTAAGGTATGATGGCAGAAGCCTGTAATCCCAGCTACTGGAGAGGCTGAGGAGGGATGATCGCTTGAACCCAGGAGCTCAAGACCAGCCTGGGCAACACAGTAAGACCCTGTCTCTAAAACAATAAAAATAAATTAACCATGCCGGGAGTGGTGGCTCATACCTGTAATCCCAGCACTTTGGAAGGCCGAAGTGGGGGGGGGATCACAAGGTCAGGAGATGGAGACCATCCTAGACAACATGGAGAAACCCCATCTCTACTAAAAATACAAAAATTAGCCAGGCATGGTGGCATGGGCTGGTAATCCTAGTTACCCAGGAGGCTGAGGCAGAAGAATCGCTTGAACCCAGGAGGTGGATGCGCCGCTGCACTCCAGAGCGAGACTCCGTCTCAAAAAAAAAAAAAAAGAAATACAAAAATATCCAGCCTCCAATAAAGTAAAATTCATGTCTGGCATCCAAAAATCAACAGATAAGCAAAGTAGTTGGAAAAGTCAAACCAAAATGAGAAAAAAAAAGACATAGAAATGGCACAGATGATAGAATTAGTAGACAAGAGCATTTAAAGAGGCTGAAGCTGGATGTAGTGGTTCATGCCTATAAACCCTGCACTTTGGGAGGCTGAGGCGGGCAGATCACCTGAGGTTAGGAGTTTGAGAACAGCCTGGTCAACATGGTGAAACCCCGTCTCTACTAAAAATACAAAAATCAGCTGGGCATGGTGGCACACGCCTGTAGTCCCAGCTACTCGGGAGGCTGAGGCAGGAGAATTGCTTGAACCCAGGAGGTGGAGTTGCAGTGAGCTGAGATCGCGCCATTGCACTCCAGCCTGGGTAACAAGCGAAACGCTGTCTCAAAAAAAAAAAAAAAAAGAAAATACGCTATTCAGAGCTGCCCAATATGGCACCTAGTAGCTACATATGATGGCTGAACATCAAAAATGTGCCTAGTGTAACAGAAGGACTGAATTTTTAATTTTATTTAATTTTAATTAATTTTAATTTAAACAGTTCCATGTACCTAGTGGCTACATTATTGGACATCACAGCTCTAGATAACTACAAGGAAAATCTAAACTGAAATTTTAAAGATTAGGATTTTCAAAATAATTTTTATAATATGTACAGCTTATATATCATATAATATTAATTTCCAAATTACCTAGGTAGTTCTTTCATTTTAAAGCTTGATGTGACCTTTTTTTTTTTTTTTTTTTTTTTTTTCCAGATAGAGTCTCACTCTTTATTGCCCAGGCTGGAGTGCAGTGAAGCAATCTCAGCTCACCGCAACCTCTACCTCCCAGGTTCAAACGATTCTCCTGCCTCAACCTCCCAAGTAGCTGGGATTACCGGCATGCATCACCACGCCCAGCTAATTTTTGTATTTTTAGTAGAGATGAAGTTTCTCCATGTTGGTCAGGCTGGTCTCATATAATCAAGAAATAACTATAAAATGGACAACATTGGCCAGGCGTGGTGGATCACACCTGTAATCTAGCGCTTTGGGAGGCTGAGGCGGGTGGATCACCTGAGGTCAAGAGTTCGAGAGCAGCCAGGCCAACAGGGTGAAACCCTACCTCCACTAAAATTACAAAAACTAGCGGCGCCTGGTGGTGCATGCCTGTAATCCCTGCTACTCAGGAGGCTGAGGCAGAATTGCTTGAACCTGGGAGGCAGAGGTTGCAGTGCACCACTGCACTCTAATGTGGGCGACAGAGAAAGACTCTGTCTCAAAAAAACAAAACAAAACAAAAACAACAACAACAACAACAAGGATAGGAGTGGTGGGGACTCACCTGTAATCCCAGCACTTTGGAAGGCCGAGGTGGGTGGATCACCTGAAGCCAAGAGTTCAAGACCAGCCTGGCCAACATGGTAAAACCCAGCCTCTACTAAAAATACAAAAATTAGCCAGACATGGTGGCACGTGCCTGTAACCCCAGCTACTCAGAAGGCTGAGGCAGGAGAATCACTCGAACCCAGGAGGCGGAGGCAGCAGTGAGCTGAGAACACACCACTGTACTCCAGCCTGGGCAACACAGGGAGACCCCATCTCAAAAAAACAAACAACAACAACAAAAAAATCAAATAACAAAAACAAAATCCTGTTCAAGAAAAGATACCAAACCAAGCACAAAGTCTTAAAAAAATTCAGCCACTGTTGGCTGTGCGTGGTGGCTCACGCCTGCAATCCCAACACTTTGGGAGGCCAAGGCGGGTGGATCACCTCAGGTCAGGAGTTCAAGACCAGCCTGACCAAAATGGCGAAACGCTTTCTCTACTAAAAATATAAAAATTGGCTGGGTGTGGTGGCTCACGCCTGTAATCCAAGCACTTTGGAGGCCAAGGCAGGCGGATCGCCTGAGGTCGGAAGTTCAAGACCAGCCTGACCAACATGGCGAAACCCCGTCTTTAAAAAAAAAAAAAAGGTAGCCGGGCGCGGTGGCTCCCGCCTGTGATCCCAGCACTTTGGGAGGCCGAGGCGGGTGGATCACAAGGTCAAGAGATCGAGACCATCCTGGTCAACATGGTGAAACCCCGTCTCTACTAAAAATACAAAAAATTAGCTGGGCATGGTGGCGCGTGCCTGTAATCCCAGCTACTCAGGAGGCTGAGGCAGGAGAATTGCCTGAACCTAGGAGGCAGAGGTTGCGGTGAGCCGAGATCGTGCCATTGCACTCCAGCCTGGGCAACAAGAGCGAAACTCCGACTCAAAAAAAAAAAAAAAAAAAAAGGTAAATAAATTAAAAATTAGCCAGGCGTGGTGGCACATGCCTGTAATCCTAGCTATTCAGGAGGCTGAGGCAGGGGAATCGCTTGAACCCAGAAGGTGGAGGTTGCAGTGAGCCGAGACTATGTCACTACACGCCAGCCTGGGTGACAGAGCGAGACTCTGACTCAAAAAAAAGAAAAAAAATTCAGCCACTGTTTAGCTCTGACAAGTTCGTAAGAGATAATCCTTAACAGCCAGGTGCAGTGCTTCACATCTGTAATCCCAGCTACCTGGGCGGCTAAAGCAGGAGGCTCACTGGTGCCCACGAAGTCAAGGCTGCAGTGAGCCATGTTCCCACCACTGTGCTCCATCCAGCCTGGTGGGGGACAGGGTGAGACCCTTCTCCCAAAAAAAAAAAAAAAAAAAGTTACTTAAAACCTGATTTGGTGGCTCAAAAGACTATGCTACCACTCTCAAAGAAATGAGACTTACATTACAGCACTAGCTCCCATTTTCTGGTAGTAAGATCAAAACTAAATAAGCACCTACTCTTCTCTTCCTCCTCCCCTAAACTCCCTATATCCATGCTAAGTTTGAAAGCAGAACACCAAGTCCAGCAGCTTCTATGCCAGTAAAGGTAAAGCAGGAAATACAACCTTCACTGAGAGAATGGGTGTAATATATAGCCGGGCACAGTGGCTCAAGTGGCCTCACTGTGAGAGGTCAAGGTAGGCAGATCACCTGAGATCAGGAGTTCAAGAACAGCCTGGCCAACATGACAAAACCCCGCTTCTACTGAAAATACAAAAATTAGGCCAGGTGCAGTGGCTCATGCCTACAGTCCCAGCACTTTGGGAGGCCAAAGCAGGCGGATCACTTGAGGTCGGGTGTTCGAGGCCAGCCTGGCCAACATAATGAAACCCCATGTCTACTAAAAATACAAAAATTAGCCAGGCATGGTGATGCATGCCTGTAATCCCAGCTATTCAGGAGGCTGAGGCAGAAGAATCGCTTGAACCAGGAAGGCAGAGGTTTCAGTGAGCCAAGATCATGCCTCCAGCCTGGGCACCAGGGCAAGGCTGCATCTCAAAAAAAAAAAAAAAAAACCACATACACACACACACAAACACACACACTGGCCTAGCCTACAGTCAGGATCATCAAATCACCATCTTCCAATTCCATATCTTGTCCCACTGGAAGGTCTCCAGAGGCAATAACAAACATGGAGCTGTCACATTCTAGAGCTACCACACTGTCTTCCTTCTGGAATACCTCCTAAAGGACTTGCCTGAGGCTGTTTTACAGCTTTTTTTTTTTTTTTTAATATAGACATGGGGTTTCTCCACGTTGGCCAGGCTGGTCTCAAACTCCCGACCTCAGGTGATCCACCCACCTCGGCCTCCCAAAGTGCTGGGATTATTGCCGTGAGCCACCATGCCCAGCCCAAACTTTTAATTTTTATAAGTACGAATACACTCAAAAATAACCATACAATGTATTGTAAATCCACAAACCAGTGTTATTGTCATTACCAATACCATGTACTGTACGTAACTCTTATGTGCTAGATTTTATACAACTTGGCAGTGCAGTAGTTTGTTTACACCAGCACCACACAAACACCAGAGTAATGCTACACGCTGTTACACTACAGACAGGGTGAAGTTACTAGGCGACAGGAATCTTTTAGTTCCATTATAATCTTATGGGACCACTGTCCTTGACCAAAACGACATTTGTTTCGCAGTACATGACTATATGTATGGCCATTAGTCACACAATCAAAAGAAACTGCTCTTCTTAAAAAAAACTCCAACTGTATTCTAAGCTCTGAAGATGACTACTTCAACATACATGCAGGAATTAAGCAACTCAGTCCAATTTGTCCCCAGGCAACCAAGCTAAATACCTCCCATTTCACCTGTGTTTTCACTGCCGGGAAGAAGAGGAATGTAACTGGACTACAAGTTGGCTCTGGCAACCCTAAACATAAAATTCTCCAAACGCCTGGGGCCACATGGAAACAACTAATCAATGGATCCAATAAAGCCTTGCTCTTAAGTGTTTTTTCTCTTTTCTTTTTGAGACGGAGTATTGCTGTCACCCAGGCTGGAGTGCAGAAGCGTGATTTCGGCTCACTGTAACCTCTGCCTCCCAGGTTCAAGCAATTCTCATGCCTCAGCTTCCTCAATAGCTGGGATTACAGCCCAGCTAATTTTTTCGTATTTTTAGTAGAGACAGGGTTTCACCATGTTGGCCAAGCTGGTCTCGAACTCCTGACCTTGGGTGATCTGCCCGCCTCAGACTCCCAAAGTGCTGGAATTACAGACATAAGCCTCCATACCTGGCCTAAGCGTTTTTTCTTAAAGGGGATTCTGGGCCGGGCGTGGTGGCTCATGCCTATAATCCCAGCACTTTGGGAGGCCACGGCAGGTGGATCACCTGAGGTGGGGAGTTCAAGGCCAGCCTGACCAACCTGGAGAAACACCATCTCACAAATCCTAGCACTTTGGGAGGCCGAGGCAGGTGAGAGGTCAGGAGATCAAGACCATCCTGGGACAACATGGTGAAACCCCACCTCTACTGAAATTCAAAAAACTAGCTGGGCTTGGTGGCATGCGCCTGTTGTCTCAACTACTCGGGGAGGCTGAAGCAGGAGAATCGCTTGAACCCAGGAGATGGAGGTTGCAGTGAGCTGCGATTGTGCCACTGCACTATAGCCTGGCAATACAGCGAGACTCTGTCTCGGGAAAAAAAAAAAAAAAGAAATCCAACACACTATAGAAAAACAGCAAAACAGTGCCTGGACAACATGGCAAAACCCCGTCTCTATAAAAAAATACAAAAATTAGCCAGGCACGGTGGCACACCCCTATAGTCCCAGCTACCTGAGGCTAAGGAGGGAGGATCGCTTAAGCCCAGGAGATGGAGGCTGCAGTAAACCGAGATTGCTCCACTGCACTCCAGCCTGGGCAACAGAGCGACACCCTGTCCAAGGGGGAAAAAAAAAGAAAGAAAAAAGCAGCAAAAGAGGCCAGGCACGGTGACTCACACCTGTAATCCCAGCACTTTGGGAGGTGGAGGCGGGCGGATCACCTGAGGTCAAGAGTTAAACAGCAGCCTGACCAACATGGAGAAACCCCTTCTCTATTAAAAATACAAAATTAGCTGGGCATGGTGGCACATGCCTATAATCCTCGCTACTAAGGAGGCTGATGCAGGAGAATCGCTTGAAACAAGGAGTCACAGGTTGCGGTTAGCCGAGATCATGCCATTGCACTCTAGCCTGGGCAACAAGAGCAAAACTCCGTCTCAAAAAAAAAAAAAAAAGCTGGGTGCAGTGGCTCACGCCTGTAATCTGGGAGGTCACGGCGGGTGGATCACACAAGGTCAAGAGTTCAAGATCAGCCTGGCCAACATGGTGAAACCCAGTCTCTACTAAAAATACAAATATTAACTAAACTAGAGAAAAAAAATACAAAAAATTAGCTGGACATTGTGGTGTATGCCTGTAGTCCCAGCTACTTGGGAGGCTGAAGTAGGAGAATCGCTTGAACCCGGTGGGGGTGGTGGGGCGGAGGTTGCAGTGAGTCAAGATTGCGCCACTGCACTCCGACCTGACAACAGAGCAAGACTCTGTCAAAATGGAAAAAGGCAAAAGAAAGATACATTCACAGGAGGAAACCGAGGGGCAAAAGAAAAAAAAAAAATTTACAAAGACACTCCTGGGCTAGGGGCAACACCAACAATAGCTGAACCCACACGTCTACAAAAAATACAAACTTTAGGTAGGCACAGTGGCAGGTGCCTATAGACCCAGCTCCTCAGGAGGCCAAGGTGGGAGGATCACTTGATCCTGAGAGGTTGAGGATGAAGTGAGTCAAAATTACACAAATGCACTCCAGCCTGGATGACAGAGAGAGACCCTGTCTCAAAAAGTATATATAAACAAATAAATAAGACGACACTCTTTTCAATACTCAGCTAAAAGACACTTAGTACTTTTACCACACGCTTTGCTGGGTGTGGTGGTCAAACAACTGTAGTCCCAACTACTCTGGAAACAAAGGTAGGAATATCACTTGAGCTTAGTTCAAGGGTACAATAAGCTATGATCACACCACTACATTCCAGCCTGGGTGACAGAGAAATCTCAAAAAAGGGGGAAAAAAAAAAAAGTCATAAAAAATTAAAAATTTGGCCAGGCGTGGTGGCTCACGCCTATAATCCCAGCACTTTGGGAGGCCAAGGCAGGTGGATCTCAAAGTCAAGAGATCGAGACTATCCTGGTCAACATGGTGAAACCCCTTCTCTACTAAAAACACAAAAATTAGCTGGGCATGGTGACGCATACCTGTAGTCCCAGCTACTCCGGCTGAGGCAGGAGAATCACTTGAACCCAGGAGGCAGAGGGTGCAGTGAGCCGAGATCGAGCCATTGCACTCCAGCCGGGGTAAAAAGAGAAAAACTGCCTCACAAAAAAAAGAAAAAAAAAAAAAAAAGCCACAAAAAATTAAAAATTAAAAAAATAAGACACTTAACCTCATCATTAATTGGAAAAATTAATTACAGACACAGTGACTCATGCTTATAATCCCAGCACTTTGGGACAACACAGAAGGACTGGTTGAGCCCAGGAGTTAGAGACCAGCCTGGCAACTTGGCAAAACTCCATCTCTACAAAAAGTTTAAAAATTAGTCAAGCATACTGGCGCATGCCTATAGTCCCAGCTACTCAGGAAACTGAGACAGGAGGATCATTTGAGCCCTGTAGGATGAACTGTGATCATTCCACTGCACTCTAGCCTCAGAGGCACAGCAATACCAAGTCTTCAAAAAATTGAAGGGCCCGGGTACAATAGATCACACCTGTAATCCTAGGACTCTGGCAGGCAAAAGTGGGGGAGATCACTTAAGTTCAAGAATTCAAAACCAGCCTGGCCAACATGGTGAAACCCCTTCTCTACAGAAAAAAAAATTTTGCTCTGTCACCAGGCTGGAGTGCAGTAGCAGAATCTCGGCTCACTGCAACCTCTGCCTCCCGGGTTCAAGCAAGTCTTCCGTCTCAGCCTCCTGAGTAGCTGGGACCACAGGCGAGTGCCACCACGCCCAGCTAATTTATATATTTTTAGTTTCACCATGTTGGCCAGGATGGTCTCGATCTCTTGACCTTGTGATCCGCCTGCCTCAGCTTCCCAAAGTGCTGAATTGCAGGCATGGGCCACTGCGCCTAGCCCCACAAAATTTTTTTTTAATTAGCCGAGCGTGGTGGTGCGTGCCTGTAATCAATCCCAGCTACTTGGGAGGCGGAGGCAGGAGAATCACTTGAACTCGGGAGGTGGAGGTTACAGTGAGCTGAGATCGCACGCCATGTTGGCCAGGCTGGTCTTGAACTGCAGGTCTCGTGATCCATCCTTGGCCTCCCAAAGTGCTAGGATCACAGGCATGGGCCACCACGCCCAGCCCCTACAGGATAGCATCTCAAAAACAATTAATAAACCTACCTAACATCATGATGAAGATGGGTGAAGAAAAGGAAGTTGTCTACCTTGCTTGTAGAAATGTGCTTGTTTAGAAAGCATAAAAGTACATGACTAGAACAAATTATTCCATTTACAAAAAGGCTAACAAGAAAACATACTGTTTACCAAACTTTTTTTTTTTTTTGAGACAGACTCTCACTCTGTCACCCAGTCTGGAGTGTAGTGGCACAATCTCGGCTCACTGCAACCTCTGCCTCCTGGGTTCAAGCGATTCTCCTGCCTTGGCCTCCTGAGTAGCTGGGATTACAGGTGCATGCCACCACACCTGGCTAATTTCAATATTTTTAGTAGAGATGGGGTTTCACCATGTTGGCCAGGCTGGTCTCCAACTCCTGACCTCAGGTGATCCACCCACCTTAGCCTCCCAAAGTGCCGGGATTACAGGCGTGAGCCACTATGCTGGGCCTCACACATACATATTAAAGCACAAAAACACACGTGGGAATTCTGACAGCCTGGAGAGTATGCCATTCAGATTTCCCTCCAAGAGAGAAAATGCTGCAAGGGGTGTAATTAACTGACAGCCCCAGCTGCCAGGAATCTACAGCATCCATACGAAGGCTAGGCTACTCTAGGCTACTCCCCGCCAATGACTGAACACAGCAGATGTCCCCAGAGCAGGATCACTGCTGCCCAATAGACTCTTCTAACAATGCTGCACTGAAGTTTGTGGTTCCTCTATCAATCATAAATAATCATCCCTTCCCTCTCTTCTTTCATAGCTGTCACACCTGCATCCAGTGCAAAGCCTCTTGCCATCTACACCTCCTTCCTCCCTTCTTTATCATTCGGAAATACACGCTAATATACCTCTTGCACATCTAATTCTATCTTGTCATCTGCTTCTCAGAGGATGCAACTATCACAGAAATAATATAAATCAATTTTGAATTAATGAAGACAGAAGGTGGGAATCAGCCTTTGCTGTACCTGAAGCAAATATGGCCTGGTATTAATAGTGTTTGGGCCAGGCACGGTGGCTTACACCTGTAATCCCAACACTTTGGGAGGCTGAGATGGGTGGATCACAAGATCAGGAGTTCAAGACCAGCCTGGCCAATATGGTAAAAACCCCGTCTCTACTGAAAAAAAAAATACAAAAATTATCTGAGTGTGATGGTGGGTGCCTATAATCCCAGCTACTCGGGAGGCTGAGGCAGGAGAATCACTTGAACCCAGGAGGCAGGTGTTGCAGTGAGCAGAGAATGCGCCACTGCATTCCAGACTGGGCAACAGAGTGAGACTCTGTCTCGGGGGGGGGGGGGGGGAACCACACACACACAACAGTATTTGGCTGATCACGATGGTTTATGCCTGTAATCCCAGCACTCTGGGAGGCTGAGGCGGGCAGATCACAAGGACATGAGATCGAGACCATCCTAGCCAACATAGTGAAACTCCATCTCTACTAAAAATGCAACAATTAGTTGGGCATGGTGGCACAATGCCTGTGATCCCAGCTAGTCGGGAGGCTGAGGCAGGAGAATCAAGTGAACCTGGGAGGCAGAGGTTGCAATGAGCCAAGATCACGCCATTGCACTGTAACCTGGGCAACAAGAGCAAAACTCCATCTCAAAAAAAATAAATAAGGTCGGCACAGTGGCTCACGCCTGTAATCCCAGCACTTTGGGAGGCTGAGGCAGGCGGATCATGAGGTCAGGAGATTAAGACCATCCCGGCTAACACAGTGAAACCCCATCTTTACTAAAAAAAAAAAAAAAAAAATACAAAAATTAGCTGGGTGTGGTGGCATGTGCCTGTAATCCCAGCTACTTGGGAGGCTGAGGCATGAAAATTGCTTGAACCCAGGAGGCAGAAGTTGCAGTGAGCAAAGAACACTACACTCCAGCCTGGCGACAGAGCGAGGCTCCATCTCAAAAAAGAAAATAAACAAATAAATAAAAATAAATAAATCACAAAGCATTGCCAGGTGCATGCCTGTAATTCCAGCACTTTGGGAGGCCAAGGCAGGAGGACTGCTTGAGCACAGGAGTTTGAGACCAACCTGGATCAAGTGTGGTGATGTATGCATGTATTCCTAGCTACTGAAGAGGCCAAGGGGGGAGGATCACTTGAGCCTGGGAGGCAGAGGCTGCAGTGAGCCAAGATCAGACCACTGCACGCTAGCCTATGTGACAGAGCAAGACTTTGTCTCAAAAACAAAAATCACAAAGCATTCACCATAATTTTAGCATATCCACAGAATCACCAGTGAAAACAAATCAACGGCCTATCAAGACACCTTGTTCAGAAAAATTATCTACTCCACATGAAAACACATTTTTCTGACACAAGTCAACTCTGAAGTGACAGTTACACCAATGACAACCACAAATTTTCAGATCTGATTAAATATATTGGATTAAATGTTCAAAATAAAGCTTGTTTTTTTAAAGGGCCACTATCTCAAAAATATTTGCCATTAACAATGTACATCTCTGAAGCACCAAGGAAATGTATAAAGAGAATAAAAATTTAAAATTTTTTAAAAAGGTATTAGTAATTAACAAAAAAGGGCCGAGGCTGGGCGCAGTGGCTCAAGCCTGTAATCCCAGCACTTTGGGAGGCCAAGGCGGGTGGATCACGAGGTCAGGAGATCGAGACCATCCTGGTCAACATGGTGAAACCCCGTCTCTACTAAAAATACAAAAAAAACATTAGCTGGGCATGGTGGCGCATGCCTGTAATCCCCGCTACTCAGGAGGTTGAGGCAGGAGAATTGCCTGAACCCAGGAGGCGGAGGTTGCGGTGAGCCGAGATCGCGCCATTGCACTCCAGCCTGGGTAACAAGAGTGAAACTCCGCCTCAAAAAAAAAAAATAAAAAAAAAAAAAAAAAAAGGGCCGGGCACAGTGACTCACACCTGTAATCCCAGCACTTTGGGAGGCCGAGGCCGGTGGATCACCTGAGACTGGGAGTTCAAGACCAGGCTGACCAACATGAAGAAACCCCGTCTCTATTAAAAATACAAAATTAGCCAGGTGTGGTGGCACATGCCTGTAATCCCAGCTACTCCAGAGGCTGAGGCAGGAGAATCACTTGAACCCGGGAGGCAGAAATTGTGGTGAGCGGAGATCACGCCATTGCACTCAAGCTTGGGCAACAAGAACAAAACTATGCCTCAAAAAAAAAAAAAAGAAGAGTAAATAGTAATAATAGTGGCTGAACACAGTGGCTCACAGCTATATTCCCAGCACGTTGAGAGGCTACGGCAGGCAGATCACTTGAACCCAGGAGTTCAAGACGAGCCTGGACAACATGGCAAAACCAATTTCTACAAAAAACATAATAAAACTAGTCAGGCATGGTGGTGTGCATCTGTAGCTCCAGCTATTTAAGGCGGGAGGATGGCATGCACCCAGAGGTTGCAGTTCACTGCCGCCATGATCACACTACTGCACTGGGTAACAGAGTGTGACCCTGCCTCAAAGAAAAGAAAAACATTATTCATTTCACATTAAGTGATGCTTTGCTAGTGTAGAAAAGAACTAAACAGAGGTAGGATAAACAAGCATCCTTCCTCTTATCCTGTTATCCTGTAACTACTGAATATTAAAAGAAACCAATGACCGCTCAGCATAATCTATGGCAGAGAACATGGAAAGACAATCTGCATGGCACATGCAACTACAAAGCTGAAGTCAAAAGTGTAGGGCTGCACTTTGGCTTTTGTTTTTAACTCTTCAAAAGTTGGTAAAACTTTTTTTTTCACTGTAAACAGAAATGAAAGTATTCTAAATTCCAAGCTATGCCATTCCATCGACCTAGTCTGGGTCTTAATTGTTAAGAACTGAATTGGCATTTTAGGACAAAAGGGCTCTACCAGCTGGGCACAGTGGCTCAAGCCTGTAATCCCAGCACTTTGGGAGGCCAAGGTGGCGGAATCATAAGGTCAGGAGATTGAGACCATCCTGGCCATGGTGAAACCCCGTCTCTACTAAAATACAAAAAATAAGCCAGGTGTGGTGGCGTGTGCCTGTAGTCCCAGCTACTCAAGAGACTGAGGCAAGGGAATCACTTGAATCTGGCAGACGGAGGTTGCAATGAGCTGAGATCATGCCACTGCACTCCAGCCTGGCAAAAGAGCAAGACTCCATCTCAAAAACAAAAAAATATTGCTCTATCACCTCATTCACTATTTGTAAAGGATAACAGAATTAAATCTTCCTTTGGACTGTACAGGAAATATCAGGTAGCTCCAATCATTTGCTTTTAAAGCTAAATAGGGTCAAGCTGGCATACAGCAAATAAGTAAAATCTGACTTTAAAAAATATCAAGCTGGGCGCAGTGGCTCACACCTATAATCCCAGCACTCTGGGAGGCTAAGGCAATCAGATCACCTGAGATCAGGAGTTTGAGACCAGCCTGACCAACACAGTAAAATCCCATCTCTGCTAAAAACACCAACATTAGCCAGACATGGTGGCACATGCCTGTAATCCCAGCTTCTCAGGAGGCTGAAGCAGAAGAATGGCTTGAACCTGGGAGGCGGAGGTTTTAGTGAGCTAAGATCATGCCATTGCACTCCAGTTTCGGTGACAGAGGAAGACACCATCTCAAAAAAAAAAAAAAAAAAAAAAAAAAGTCAAATTCTTTCATTCGTGCATCTCTACCACACTTATTATTTATTTTAGTATAATAAAAAGAAAGAAAGAAAAAGTTTTCTGTTAAGTTTCACATCTACCCCTCTGTTCAAATTCCAGTAAAAGAGAAGAACAAAAATACACTTAAAAAGTCAAGCAGGGGCCAGGCATGGTGACTCATGCCTGTAATCCCAGAGCTTTGGGAGGCCAAGGGGTGCAAATCACCTATGGTCAGGAGTTCAAGACCAGCCTGGTCAACATGGTCAACAACTGTAAACCTAGCAATTCGGGAAGATGAGACAGAAGAATCACTTGAAACTGGAAAGCAGAGGTTGCAGTGAACCAAGATTACGCCACTGCATTCCAGCCTGGGCAACAGATAGAGACTTGGTCTCAAAAAAGAAAAAGAAAAAAACACGAAGAAATAAAAAGCAGCAAGGATCAAACTCTCAATTCTTAATCAATTTATTCCTCAATTCACTACTCTTAACTTGCAGTCATGAAAAAAACCTCTCTTAAGTCTTAAAGAGCTAAGAAAAGATTTTGCCATAACAAACATGTTGTATCATTTCTATTGCAAAATGGAAGTCTTTCTTTCCCTTAAACTTTGAGTTAAATGAGAAGACACATAAAACCAATAGGAAATAGTAAAGTCTCAATTTCCATGCATATCTAGGACTGTGTCCCCTACTCAGGTTGGCAAAACAGGGTGTGAAATTACTTTATACCAGTTAAATTCCTTTCCAGATTAAAACACAAAATATGAAATTTGGAAATTTTCCCATCAAGACTCAACCAACTGGCAGCAAGGCTATGCAGAACAGTTAGATGTTTTCCTTTTTATTTTTGAGACAGGCTCTCACTCTGTTACCCAGGCTGGAGTGCAATGGTGAAATCACTGCTCACTGCAGTCTTGACCTCCCAGGCTCAAAGCAATCCTCCAGCCTCAGCCTCCCAAGTAGTTGAAACTACAGGCATATACCACTATGCCCAGCTAATTTTTTTTATTTTTTGTAGAGACAGAGTCTTTCTACATTGCCCAGACTAGTCTCCAACTCCTGGGCTCAAGAGATCCTCCATCCTTGGCCTCCTCAAGTGTTGGGAGCTACTGCAATCCGCTAGATGTTTTTCATTTTAGAATAGCTGGTCGCTAGCAAGTTTATGCTCATACCTATTCCAACAAAAAGTGCAAGAACAGTTCAAAATATTACGTTTGCTGTTTCAAAGAAAAGTACAACTCCAAAGAAGTCAGACTCATTACTAACAATGCAGAGCTGACATCACTATTTTGATGAATATCAGAAACCTAATTCCTGCTGCTGACAAATACGCCCTTTTCCTTAGTCACATCCAACATAAAAGTTTTCAAAATTAATGTTAACAAAAATGTATCAAAAAGCCTACTAACTTACTCAAAGATCTGTGCAAGTCGACGTTTTAAAGTACTACATTAGGGAAACTTGATGACAGGCTTTTTGTTCTGTGCTTTAAAGCAAAGATAGACTTGACCTACAAAATGAAGACAGGGTCAACTGTAACCAAAAAACAGTATGCTTCCCCTGGTGGCCAATCAAGGAATGGAGGAGCCAAGCACACAAGAGAAATCGCCTGGCCACCTAGTTCTATCCTATCACTCACAAATGAGAAGTGACTACCAGAAAAAAAAAAAAAGAATTGGGGGAGAAGGGGAACTATCAAAAGCACTAACATGGCCTTAAAAGGAACACAAACCTGAGTGTCAGACAAACAAACTTAACAGATTTAAGTCAACAAATCAAAATTTAGAAGGCCAACTTAGGAAAAGTCATTAATTTCCAGAGTGTCCAAGACCTCACCCAGGACCTCTACGTATTTCCACTTCAAAGTACAGAGTTCAGTACCTTAGTAACAGCTTGATACCAATCGCCTTTTTCAAGTACTAAATCATTGCAATTTTCTACAGTCTTGTTTCCAAGGAAAAATATTTATGCATTTATCTTTTCAAACAAACTAGTGGTATAGCCTACATAGAGAACCCCAGCTCTAAAGCCCTCCAACCAGGGAGGATTGTTAACTCCAGCTTCACAAGATGCTCTTTTAAATTTTATTTCTGAAATAAATCCTATGTTCTTTCATTTTCCATACCAACAACCCTTAAAGACAGTCTCATACAGAGACCGGCTAGAATCTCATGCACTAAAATCTGACGAATTCCTTTGTCTGATTGGATTTTTTTTCTTGTACCACTTTAAATTTGATCCACACAGAATAGCAGCCAGGGGAGTAAATGTTCCATTCTAGGGTGTAGGGCTTTCGTGTAGGTGAAATGCATTTGTTAGGCTAAAGCTTTTAATGGTTCTCAATTTCACATTCTCTTCCTCCAAAAAAAAGGAAATACACACATTTACAAATAGGTCCTAAAATCAAACTGCCACATGCGAGGCTCCCTTCCCCAGGCAGGCGCCCTCTGGAAAACACACTTCTTTTATTGACTGATCTTGAGGGTCGTTCTTCTACTTGCCTTCTGGATGCGAGGGGAGTCAGGAGCCAGCAAAAGCCCCGAAGCTGCAAAGAGGAGCAAAGGCGTGGGGAGCAGCCTCTGGGAAGGGTTCCGAGAAAGGGGTCTCCGGGAACCTCCTAAGTCTGGGGCACTCGCAGGACGCTAACTCTCCGGCACTACCACCCTTACCCCTGGCCGAGGCGCAGCTCACCTGGACGCGGGGACTCCCAGCGACCCCAGGCCAGGTGTGGCCACCTCCGACGCCACCCGAAGTCCTCGGAGGCGTAGGGGGCAGCGGCGCCGGCCCGGCTGGGGGCGACCCGGCCTCCCCCGGTTGCAAAGACACGTTTGCAGAACACTCGTGTGCGTGTGCGCCGCCTCGTCCTCGCCCTGCTGTTCTCCCCGCGGACGGCAGGGCGAACGCACACACAAAAAGAAAGTTGTCGGCGGGCTCCCGCCCCCACGGGCTCGCCGGGGACCCGGGGCTCCCGCTCATCCCCGCCGCCGGCCGGCCGGGACTCTGCGCGCGGCCCTGGCCGGGGGCACTACTCACCGGGGTCGAAGTCGGGCACCACCGCCTGGTACTGGGGTCCGACCCTCATGCCGCCTCCACCTGCGAGGGAAGCAGAGCACGGCGGTCAGCGGGGCGCGGGGCGCGGGGCCCGGAGCCGCGGGGGCGGTTGCCACCTACCGTGCTCCTCGTCGCTGGACGAGCCTGAGCTGCCTTCCTCCCAGGAGTTGCTGCTGCTGTTGCCATTGGGCGCCGCCGCCGCCAAACTTTTATTCTGGCCATTATTGGGGGCGGCGGCGGCCGAGGCGGCGGCGGTCGAGGCGGAGGAGGCGGCGGCGGCGGCCGAGGCGGCGGCGGCGGCGGGCGAGGCGCAGGCGGCCGAGGCGGCGGCGGCGGAGGCAGCGGCGGCGGCGGCGGAGGCGGCAGCGGCCGCGTTGTTCCTCCCTCTCCGCTTCCCTGAGACCTCGGGGCCCTTCTCCACCATGGCCGGCATCGACGGGGGCCGGGGCTGTGCGAAAGTGGCGGGGACCCGCGACTCCTGAGGAGGGGGCGCAAAGCCGGGGGAGGGGGTGCGGGGCGGGCGCAGGGCCAGGCGGGCGGGCCGGGACCCCACGGGCGCGAGTCCGAGCACGGGGAGGCCCAGACAGGCAGAGCGCGGAGCCGGTTCAAGCCCCCAGCGCCGAGCCGAGCGCAACTTTCGCTCTCATCGCCGCCCTCACTTCACTGGCACCAACTACTCCGGGAGCAGCGAGAGGGGAGGGGAGGAGGCAGGGGCGGGGCCTGCACGGGCGCCGGGGGTAGCGCAGCCCAACGTGACGCGAGGTGGCTCCGCCCTCCTCACGCTCCCATTGGCTCTGCTGGGATTTGGACGGCGAGCGGCAGCGGGGTTGGCTCCGCGCGCCCGTCCGTCCGGGGCGGCGGGGCGGGGGAGCGGGGAGGGGCGGCTCCGGGCTTCCGTTGGCGAGGTTCGGTTGACGCGTATCGCCCGCCGTACGTGGTTTGAGGTTTGCCATCTCCCTACGCCCCATGATCCATCTCTTCAGGCAGCGGCGAGGAGTTCGCGGCCCTCCCCACCCCCTCCCCGGGGTCCCCGCCCCTGCGGCCCGCGCAAGCCTCCCGCAGCCCCTGCCCCACTCCGAAGGACCCCACCGAGAGTCCCGTCGGCTTCTCAAAGTAAAACGGGCCCGGCGCTGGGAAGCCGCGGAGCGCCCGGCCGGGACTACTTTCCGCTGCGCGGAGGGGTACGGGCGCGCTGAGACTCCATACAAAGAGGAAACTAATTGGGGGAAACTCGCTGCGCCCCCGCCTTTCCCAGGGGATGCGGGGCTCGCGGGGGCGGGGGCCGCGACGCGGGGGACGGGCTTCCCAGGCGGCCGCCTCCTCCGACGCGAGCCGCGTGGGGACTCGGGTCCGTGGTGCTGCCCGCTAATTGGGTGGGGGAGGCCGGGGGCCCCCGGGGTGGCCTGGGTGCGGGGCTCGCCGCTGCGGCGAAGGCCTGAGGGAGGATCCCCGCGGGCCCCCGGGGTACAGAGTCCCCGCGTGGGAACGCCCGAGCCACCGGGATGGCCGCTGGAGGATGAATGAAGGGGCCGAGTCGTCCTGGGGTGGGGGGTCCTGGAAGGGTAAAGAGGAAGAAGCTGTTTTCATCCCAAGCTCTCGGCGAAGGAGAAGGGTCAACTTCCTCCGGGGCGAGAACAGCCACTTTTCCGGATCTGCTGCCCGCCCCGCCTCCCCACTCCCCCCAGCACCCGGGCGAGGAAGAACACGGGGCGCGGGCGGGTGGGGTCGGCTGAGGCCAGTCTGGGAGCCGCTGCCCTGGAGAGGGCCCACCGGGCAGCCGCACAGCTGTTGAGGGGCTGAGGGGCGTAACTGCATTGGAGGTCCCGATGCCCCTCCCCGCAACCAACCGCGAAACAACGCGCCCTTCGTAATTAGACTAGTGGAGGTCTATACGGGAAATCTTTTTAAAGCAGGGATGGCTATTTTTCTTTTAAGTTAACTTCAAACCTGAGCTTCATATGGGGACCAGCTCTGGATATAAATAGCGCTACAGGGAGAATTTGGGAGTTCTATGGTTTTAAAGCCGGAATAAACAGGATTTTCTCCTGCACGTTTTCTGCAGTATGAACCATTACTATTAACTTTATTGAAGAGACCACATTCACTTCTGCCTAGCCCTCCTGGTAGAGAAGCCCTGCCCCCACTACGTTCAGGTCGCAGCTCTTGGACTCTCCTCTACAGGACCTTCCTCTCCTTGGAGGGCTCTGGATGCTGCAGGTGTGTGCCCTGATAACGCCCCGTCAGCTCGCCTAGGCAGGGTACAGAACCGGGGTGGCATTCCTGGGGCAGGGCCCCTGGCTGAGGCCCCTGACTCATCCGGAGGTGAGCCCTGTGTGGGATGTGGTCCAGAACACGCTGCCTCGCTCTGTTAGTTACCTATCTACAAAGTTCTACCACCAGACTCTGGAAGGATCCACCTGCAAGGTCACAAAGCTGATACTGGGTCATGAAGGCAGCAGGGATGGCAGAGCACACAGGGCCACCCTCGTCTACCTACCAGCCCCCAAGGCTGAGGCCACTTCCAGGCTTGCCTACCAGTAGGGGCGCAGCAGTGGACTTTACACACATTCTTTTTCTTCTTCTTTTATTTTTTTTATTTAAAGATGGGGGTTTCACCATGATGGCCTGACCTCAGGTGATCCACCTCGACCTCCCAAAGTGCTAGGATTAGAGGCGTGAGCCACCGCGCCCGGCTACACGCATAGTTTTATTTTTTTGCAACGAACATTAACACCTAATACATGCCAGGCCCTGTTCTAGTTTGACCCCAATGGTACACGAATACTACATTGGTCTGAACCTCTCAGATTTCGCAACCGTAAAATACAGAAAATAGTACCTACCTCCTGGCCTGATGGATTATAATAGAATCCCTCCTTCCAGCATAGGCAACCCCAACCTTAAGGATACCCGCTTTCCCATCGCTTAGAGAGAGGGCTCCACACACAGCCCTGGGATTGGGAATTTGTGATCCCACACTTCTAACGCATCCACAAAGCCGGCAGCCCTACCATGTTTTTCGGTGAGACTCCCACTCTGAAACTGAGACCTCATGCTTGCTCCCCTCTCCTTACACCTCCCACAGCCCCTTCTGCCTGGGCTCCCAGCCCGTGGCCTTACCTCATTCTTACAGAAAAACGAAAGCCTTCAGGATTTTTCTCCTCTCCCAGTCCCCAAACTGACAAACCTCCCTGCTGGGCACCCACCTCCTCCTCAGGCCTAGGATCCCCTCCCGCTGCTGCCCGCCCCTGGATGCTTTTCAGTGCCATCAGCCTCTCTCTGGGCCGACCCCTGCCCCCAGCCCTCTCCTGCCTCTGGCCATTTCTCCCTCCCCTCGCAGTCATCTCCGAAGACTTGCCTACACTGGCCTCCTCCACCCGCACTGTCCCAGTCTCTCTTCACCCCTTCCCGGCAGGGCTGCGTCCCCACCCCTTAACTCCTGCTAAGGAGTCACCCACAGTCTCCGCTGCCCAAGCTGGGGTCACTACTTGTTCTCGCTGAGCTCAGCAGCAGCTGAGTCGACCACTCCTCCTAGAAACTCCCTCACTTCTCTGGACCTAGGGACTCCAGTTCACCTAGTCTTTCTCCTACCTCAGAGGTCACTCCCCGTCAGTCTCCTCTGCGGCTTTCAACCTGTCATCAAGACTCTTCCTCGCCTTTTTCCTTTCATTAAATATTTGTTTCGTAAAGAATGGATGGATGACAGGGAATACAGTCTGCTGCTGGGCCATAGAGCAGGAGACAGTCCCTATAGAGGAGGGCCCCCAAAACAAGTGAAGTCTGAAGCAACACTGAACTTGAATGATGAGGGCCTTATTTGTCAGTCCAGCATCCTTCTACAGGAACCTCTCCCCAACACCCACCTCCACATGGTTATCTTGGGGCATCCTCATCCCTGACTAGCACATGATCCGGGTCTGGCCAATCGGAGCTCCCCAGCTCCCTGGCTGCTATGATTGGCTCAGGCATGAGCACATGACCTAGCCAGGCCAATCAAGACCCATTGGCGTGGTGGCACACGCCTGTAATCCCAGCTCTTCTGGAGGCCGAGGTCAGTGGATCACCTGAGGTCAAAAGTTTGGGACCAGCCTGGCCAACATGTTGAAATCCTGCCTCTACTAAAAATACAAAAAAGCCAGGTGTGGTGGTGGGCACCTATAGTCTCAGCTACTGAGGAGGCTGAGGCGGGAGGATCACTTGAACCCAGGAGATGGAGATTGTAGTCAGCCGAGATCGCGCCACCACACTCCAGTCTGAGCAACAAAGTGAGACTGTCTCAGGAAAAAAAAAAAAAAACACACAAAACCCTATTCCGGAACTTTTCTGGAAGTCTCAGGAAAGAGCCTTTTCCTTTCCGAGATCGGGTCCTAAGTGGAAAGAAAGCCTAGAGCCTCCAGGGCAGAGCCGGGACCCAAGCTCTAAGACTGTGGAGCACCGGAGAGAGGGCCTCCTCCATTCTGCACCCTGGACACTTGGCTGGCCTCACCCTAGCCCAGGCCCTGCCCCAGGGGACCCTCCCCACCCCACCAGTCTGAAAAAGGAGGGTTCCGTTTGGAAAAGGAGGCTGAAAACTGATAGCCTCCTTTGAAATCTTCCCACTCCTCGCCCCACCCCTCCCAAATACCAGGCCTGAAATCCTGGCATTTTACTTGTTTTACGGACTTTTTTTTATACCCGTCTTGCTCTGTCGCCTAGGCTCACCGCAGTCTCCACCTCCTGGGTTCAGGCAATAATCCTATCCCCTACGCTTCCCAAGTGGACTACAGCCACGCTATGCCATGCCTTGCCTTTTTTTTTTTTTTTTTTTTTTTTTTTTTTTTTTTTTTTTT
>NW_022436960.1:887896-903910 GCF_009761245.1 Sapajus apella
TTTTGCAGAGATGGTCTCTCCCTATGTTGCTCAGGCTGGTCTTGAACTTCTGGGCTCAAGAGATCCTCCCACCTTGGCCTCCGAAAGTGCTGGGTTTACAGGCTTGAGCCAGGGCACAGGGTAACATAGCGAGATCTCATCTGTATTAAAAAAAAAAAACTATGACCATCTCATCCATCAACCTTATAGATAAGAAAGCTGAGGCACCCAGAGGTGAAATACCTTACTAGGGTCAGGCATGATGTGAGGGGAGGAGCTGGGGCACAGCTAAGTCAGGAACTATGGAGCCTCTTACCCAAGGCCAGAGTTGCCCCAGGGACACTGGGATGGCACGGGGCAAGGGTGTCTGAAAGTTGCTTGGTCTGCTTCTAAATATACAGTGTTTATAATTTTAACTGTCAGTATCAATGAGTTTATTTATTCATTGTATTTTCCCAGGGAAAGGAGAAGGGAAGGGAAAAGAGTCAGCATGTGTTACAAAATGATTAGAAAATGGGAAAGAAGTACCCAGTACAGCAAAATCAATCATCAAACACACCCCGGTGATGGGGTCAGCAAAACCCAAAGGGGCTCAGTCTCCTTCAGTTCAGGAGTGAGGGGAAGGAATCAAGAAAAGAAGAGACAGGTACAGGTTTTCCTATCCCAGTGTTTATAGTTCTTGCTGGTACTAATTATTATTACTATATTTGGGCTTGTTAGAAAATTCTGCTTGGCAAGGAATTTCTTCCCCAAGGATGGAGCCAGGCAGAGGGCAGGGTATGGGCCAGGGCTGGTAAGTGTCAGGAAAACACCCTAAAGCCATTCCTGGGAGGTTTCAAGCTCCCAAAGGACTATTGGAAAACTGAGACTTAAGGCAGGAATTTTTGCCATCCTGGGAGTTCTGAACCTGGAATCCATGGATAGAATTCAGGGGACCACGAACCAGAGCTGGTAATTACATCTTTATTTAAATTAACCTTTAGGCTGGGCATGGTGGCTCACGCCTGTAATCCCAGCACTTTGGGAGGCGGAGGTGGGTGGTTCACCTGAGGTTGGCAGTTTGAGACCAGCCTGACCAACATAGAGAAACCCCGTCTCTACTAAAAATACAAAAAATTAGCCAGGCTTGGTGGCTGGCACTTGTAGTCCCAGCTACTTGGGAGGCTGAGGCAGGAGAATCCCTTGAACCAAGGAGGCGGAGGTTGCGGTGAGCTGAGATCGCACCATTGCACTCCAGACTAGGCAACAGAGCAAGACTCCATCTCAAAAAAAAAAAAAAAGAAAAAATTTAACCTTTAACTGAAATCTAGCATTTTCTTCAGTTATGAATGTAGGTGATGTTAGCAATAGCTATGACTCTCTCACCCACAGAAATCATAATTCCCATCTCAACACATTGCAGTCACTGGAAATATCTCAAAATAGCATTTATACTCATCTCCAAAATCACAGAAGATATTAGACCCACCACTAGAACTTGTTACTTAATATGTTAATAACTCAGCAAATAAATCATAGGCTTAATTGTAACAGCTAAAGCTATAAAACTTAGATGAAAACCTAAATCTTTGTGACCATCAGTTAGGCAGAGTCTTCTTAATTACAATGCCAAAAGCATAAGGAACAAAAGAAAAAGTAGATAAATTCAAACTCATAAAAATTAAACCTTGGGTTTGGGGTGGGTCGCAAAAAAAAAAGAAAATTAAAACTTGTCTGGCTTCAAACTTGTCTTGTGGTGGTTCACTCCTGTAATCCCAACACTTTGGGAGGCTGAGGTGGGTGGATCACCTGAAGTCTGGAGTTCAAAAAAATTAAAACTTGTCCTGAAAATTATACCATCAAAAAATTGCAAAGACAATCCACATAATGGGACAAGATATTTGCAAATCACATGTCGGATAAGGAACAGTAAACCAGGCACGGTGGCTCACACCTGTAATCCCAGCACTTTGGGAAGCTGAGGTGGGCTGATTACTTGAGGCCAGGAGTTTGAAACCAGCCTGGCCAATATGGTGAAACTCCGTCTCTACTAAAAACACAAAAATTAGATGGGCAAGGTGGCACATACCTGTAATCTGAGCTACTTGGGAAGCTGAGACATGATAATCGCTTAAACCCAGAAGGCAGAGGTTGCAGTGAACCAAGATTGTGCCACTGCACTCCAGTGGGCAACAGAGGGAGACTGTCTTAAAAAAAAAAAAAGGTTGGGGCCGGGCACAGTGACTCACGCCTGTAATCCCAGCACTTTGGGAGGCCAAGGCTGGTGGATCACCTAAGGTCAGGAGTTGGAGACCAGCCTGGCCAATCTGGTGAAAACCCCATCTCTATTTAAAAAAAAAAAAAAGTCTGGGTGTGGTAACTCACACCTGTAATCCCAGCACTTTGGGAGGCCAAGGCGGATAGATCATTTGAGGTCAAGAGTTTGAGACCAGCCTGGCCAACATGGTGAAACCCCGTCACTACTAAAAATGCAAAAAAAATTTAGCTGGGCATTGTGCTGGGTCCCTGTAGTCCCAGCTACTCGGGAGGCTGAGGCAGGAGAATCGCTTCAACCCAAGAAGTGGTAGTTGCAGTGAGCTGAGATCGCCCCATTGCACTCCAGCCTGGGCAACAGTGAGACCCCATCAAAAAAAAAAAAACAAAACACAAATGGCCGGGAACCACATGCAAAGATGCTCAATGTTAGCCATCAGGGAAATGAAAATCAAAGCTACAGTGAGATGCCACTTCATGCCCACTAGGATAGCACTCATTAAAAAGATACAATAACATGTGCTGGAACCCACTGCTGGTGGGCATGTAAAATAGTGCAGCTGCTTTGGAAAGTAGTCTGGTAGTTTCTCAAAAAGTTAAACATAGAGTTCCCATTTGACCCAGAAATCCCACTCGGAGATACATACCCAAAAGAACTGAAAACATATCCACACAAAAACTTGCGGGCAAATGTTCATAGCAGGATGTATTCATACTTAATGTCCCTCATCCGATGAATATTTAAACAAAATGTGGTCTGTCCACACTGGAATATGGGTCTGCCATAAAAAGCATGCTACAAGGTGGATGAATCCTGAGCAGGTTAAATGAAGAGGCTAGTCACAAAAGACCATATAGTGTAGGATTCCATTTCTACGAAATGTCCAGAACACCCAGAAAGCAGGTTGCTGGTTGCTGACGGAGAGGGGAATGGGAGTGACTGCGAATGGGTACAGGGTTTCTTTCCAAGGCAATGAGATGCCCTACCATTGATTGTGGTGATGGTCATACAACTCTGGATATCCTAAAACCACTGCAGGGGACACTTCCCATGGTTGAATTGTATGGCATGTACTATGAATTAGATATCAGTGAAGCTGTTTAGAAAATAGAGATGATAAATAACAGAGAAGAATGAGGAGGAAGAAGACACAGAAGAACACAGCAGTCAGGGTCTCTGCATGTCTGTTTTTTTGGGGGTGTTTGAGACAGAGTCTCACTCTGTCGCCTAAGCTGGAGTGCAGTGGCGCGATCTCAGCTCACTGCAACCTCTGTCTCCTGGGATCAAGCGATTCTCCTGTCTCTGCCTCCCAAGTAGCTGGAACTACAGGCGCATGCCACCACGCCCAGCCAATTTCCATATTTTTAGTAGAGATGGGGTTTCACCATATTAGTCAGGCTGGTCTTGAACTCCTGACTTTAGGTGATCTACCTGCCTCAGCCTCCCAAAGTGCTGGAATTACAGGCGTGAGCCACTGCGCCCAATCCCGGTCTCTGCGTTTCTGTAGATTTCATTTCCTTTGAATCCTTCATTTACCACAGTGTGGGGGAGACGGCCAGCCTTGCAGGGCCTCATCCCCAGGCTCCTGGTGGGCCACATCCACACTTTACAGTTACGTCAACCCCAGCTCCAGCCCTGCAGCCGGGGCCCTCCCAATCCCGATGAACACATGGAGGCCAGGCTGGGAGCCTGTCATTGAGATAAGATTGGAGAGGGGAAGTGTGGGCCAGGCCCTTTCCTGCCCAGCCGCCCCACCCTTTCTTTATGTTCCCTGGGGAACCTGTTCACTCTCTCGAAGCAACCTCCCATGAGGCAGTGGGAGACACAGCAACAGGCCTGGGACCAGTGTGGGGCCTCCCGCAAGGGGCCACAGGCATGTGGGAAGCCCAGCTGGGGCAGAGCTCAGTCCCAGGCTGAAGGAGGTCCCCACTCAGGAGAGGAGAGAGCCTCCTGCCTACGCTAGCCTCGAGATTCCCCACTTTCGGAGCCTCCCTTCCTGGGATTGCCCAGGCGTGAGGCTCCCACTAGGGCATGTGATGGAGATCAAGCCCCCTTGGCCTTCACAGCTCAACTCACAGGCCCCCTCCTCCAGGGAGCCCTTCTGACCTCCCAATTGCCTTAATCCCCTGTCCCAGGCCCTGGCGTTCCCACTCCAGGCACTAATCATAGTTGTCATGAGCCATACTTAGGGCTGTTACTTGTGCTTCTGTCCCTCCCGCCCCCACCCTGAATTGTATGCTCTGCAAGACAGGGTCTCGCTCCTGTGTATCTGGAATCCCATGCGAAGCACAGAGCCTGCCACACAGCAAGGGGTCCTTCAGTCACCACTGCTGACTTTGTCTTGGGTCAGGCTGGGACATTTAAACAAGACCCGAGTAAGAGTGTAGACACATTGCCAGGGACATAGATGCTGAGTAGAGCACTGGCTTCTCAGCAGCCTCACAGCAGGCAGATACCAGCTACACTGACCTTTATACTCTCAGAGAGAGGGGTGTTCTTTTCCTAGCTAGAAACTGCTTTCGAAGAGTGGTTTCCTGGGCCGGGTATGAGGGCTCACACCTATAATTCCACCATTTTGGGAGGCCGAGGCAGGCAGATCACTTAAGATCAGGAGTTTAGGACCAGCCTGGCCAACATAGTAAACCCCCGTCTCTACTAAAAGTACAAAAATTAGCTGAGCATGGTGTTGGGCACCTGTAATCTCAGCTACTCAGCAGGCTGAGACAGGAGAATCGCTTGAACCTGGCAGGCAGAGGTTGCAATAAGCTGAGATCATGCCACTGCACTCCAGCCTGTGGACAGAGCGAGACTTCATCTCAGAAAAAAAAGGCTGAGGACCTACTACCCCTTGTCCACAAGAGTAACAACTAGCCCTCCCTTCTCCTAGGATCTTTTAGGAAAAGACAAACCAAGGAACTCTCCCTGGGACAGACAGACAGAGAGAGGGATGGCCCTAGTGAGCAGGGGTGGGACATGGAGAGGGGTTGCTGGCATTTGGTCTTGTGGACAGTCAGGCCTGGCCCAGCTAGATGGGCTTCCATTCACTGCTTGTTCACAGATAAGAGACACATGGGGCCTTTTCCCAGGAGACGCCAGGTACTGGGCCAGTCAAGAGCCACATGAGGGTGCCCTGGGAGGTGGGATACCTGAAGTGTACTCTTTCCTCTACCAGCTGAGTTACCAGGACACCTTCCCAACTGCCAACCCTAATCATGAGACAGCCAGAGATCATCTTTGAAGCAAGGGCTGGATCACGTCTTTCCAGGCTTACAACTCCCCTCCCCCCACAGGGATTGCCTGTGCACCAAGGATGAAATTCCAAGCACTCCGCAGCTGGCCCCAGGCGCAGGAGACATGGCCCTGCCTCCATCCTCCACTTCCACTCTTGGCCTCATGTCTCCCCTCCCCCTCACAGCCTGCACGTGCCTCAGGGCCTTTGCACATGCTGTTCCTAGGCCTGGAAAACCTTTCCCCCAATCTTCCCAGGCTTCCTCCATCCTACACAACCTACATGTCACCTCCTCCAGGAGCCTTCGGACCATCCCATCCATGGCAGTTCCCCACCCTTGCCCCCTCCAGGGCTGTGCCTCATTACCAGCCCTATCTCAGCTGCAGCTCTGGGACTCTTGGTTCTGGTGTCTCTCCCTCACTGGGCCCCACCTGGCCCAGGAGCTGTTTGTCTCACTGTCCTGCTTGTGCCACTGCAGTGCCCGACATTCTCTAGAGGAGAATGCATCTCAGGGTCTCCTCTGCTGTGCACGCATCCTGGGGCCCCTGGGAGTGATGCAGGGGCCTGAAGACCCTCCCCTCCTGCAGCCACCTCCCTCAGCTCCGCTAGCGTCTGCCTTGCTGGCAGCCCCGTAGCCTGTCTGTCCCCACACTGGCCTAGCACACAGATGGAAGGGAGGGCCTGCTTCATGAGCATGGTTCTCCTGCTGGCACTGCACTATGGAGGTGGCTGTGCAGCGTCACCAATGTACTGTATGTCCCTGAATTGTACCTTTCTTTTTTTTTTTTTTTTTTTGAGACAGAGTCTTGCTCTGTCACCCAGGCTGGAGTGCAATGGCTGAGGCAGACAAATCACTTGAGGCCATGAGTTCAAGACCTGTCTGGACAACATAGAGAGACTCCATTTCTACAAAAAAATTAAAAAATTAAAATTAAAAATTAAATCCTGGAGAGGTGGCTCACACCTGTAATCACAGCATTTTGGGAGGCGGGCCAATCACCTGGGGTCAGGGGTTCAGGACCAGCCTGGCCAACATGGCGAAACCCCATCTCTATCAAAAACACCAAAAATTTAGCCATGAGAGGTGACAGGCACCTGTAATCCCAGCTACTCGGGAGGCTAAGGCAGGAGAGTGGCTTGAACCTAGGAGGTGGAGGTTGCAGTGAGCCAGGATCTCGCCACTACACTCCAGCCTGGGTGACAGAGCAAGACTCTGTCTCTAAAACAAAAAAAGAAAAAAATTGTAAAAATTAGCTAGGCATGGTAGCACACACTTGAGCCCAGGGGTTTGAGGTAACAGCGCACTCCAGCCACTGCGCTCCAGCCTGGGAGTCAGAGGGAGACCCTGTCAAAAAAAAAAAAAAAACAGAAAGAAAAGCAGAAAAGCTTTCCAGCAGTTTACAAGGCCCTCCACAAGCAGTGAGCTGGCCTCCAGTGGCCTCTTATGACCCAGTCTTGTCATCTTGCCTCCCGGGGTCACCACCTGCTCCAGCACACCTGGCCTCCCTGATGCTGCTGGAACAACCGGGTCCTGCCCCGATGCAGGGCCTTTGCACCTGCTGCTCCCTGTGCCGGAGTACGCTTCCCACCGACACCCCTTGGGCTGCCTCCCGCCTCCTTCACATCCTCACTTACATGCCACCTTCCCAGCAAGGCCATCCCTGACAGCCCCACCCCAGGCTCTCCCTTGTACATGTCACCCCTGGTGTATCCAATTTTATTTCTATGGTGTGGCCCCCCTGGGGATGGCAGCCCATGTGAGCAGGGATTTGTCTGTTTTGTTTGCCGGAGTGTAGAGCAGTGTGTGGCATCTAGCAACTTCATACACACCTGAGAAATGAATGAGCCATTTTCCAGGGGAGGACACTGAGGCCCAGGGGGCCAGAGCCCTGTCTCACAGTCACACAGCCATGACAGGCAGTGCAGGGGACTCCTCCAGGCCTCTCTCCAGGCTCCCAGGTCCTTCCAGCTCACGCCGCTTGTTATCTTTGTTAGTACCCATCCCATGGAAGACTGAGTGTTCTCACAGCTTTCTCATCTTCTTGCTGAGAAGGCAAATATTCAAAAATACTTTGACAATGACATTCTCCAGTTTCCCAACGTTGCATGTGATGCCAAAAATGACGTGTAATTAGCATACCATGGGGCCCAGCAGCCCAAGAGGGGCACCAATCCGCACATCCTGGCATCTGTGCCCCCTGGGGAGAGGGCCTGGGCCAGGTCAGGTGCTGCCTCTGGCTGCCTGAGAGCCCCTGGAACGCTCAGGGCATCAGTTTCCCCATGTTTTGTTTTTACTTTTTATCCTTTTTTTTTTTTTTTTTTTATTAAGACGGGGTTTCACCATGTTGGTCAGGCTGGTCTTGAACTCCCGACCTCAGGTGATCCGCCCACTTTGGCCTCCAAAGTGCTTGGATTACAGGCGTGAGCCACCACACCCGGCCTACTTTTTATTCTTATTTTTTATTTTTGGATCAATGTGAAATCATGTTTCCCCATTTATAAATGAGGGGGCTTTTGGCCCAGATTCAGACCCAAATTTTGTCTGCTGCAGGAAGCTTCAGTGCCCAGTCCCTAGAGGACAATGCGGCATCGCAGGGCGGGGTTTGGTGTTAATGTCATTCTCCCTGACACTCTGGGAGCTCCCAGACACCTAAGCCCCATTCATCTAGGTTCCTGGAGTCAGCTCCAATACCCTGAGTCCCATTTTGTCCCAGGTGCTGGGGATGAAGCAACAGGGTTTTATGTCACCAGCTGCGTCCCCTCTCAGCAGGACCTGGGCTTTGTGCTCCTGATCACTTCCAGTGGCGCCCGGCACAGGATCAGTGCCCAAAAACGAAATTCCAGTGAACTGTAGGTATCATCCTCCCAGGTCAGCTATCTGCTGGTCATGGTTCCTTTGGGGCCAGCCCTATCTGACCCTCAGAACAAGCTCAGGAGGCATTCAGGGCAGGAGATATTGCTCCCATCTGACAGACGTGGAGGCTGAGGTCCTGAGAGAGGAAGTGACTTTTTCATTTTATTTTTTATTTTTATTTTTGAAACAGGGTCTCACTTTGTCATCCAGGCTGGAGTGCAGTGGCATGATCATTGCTCCCAGCAACCTCAACCTCCCAGGCTCAAGCAATCCTCCTACCTCAGCCTCCCAAGTAGCTGGGACTACAGATATGCATCATCACACTCAGCCAGTTTATTTATTTATTTATTTATTTATTTTTGAGATGGAGTCTTGCTCTGTCACCAGGCTGGAGTGCAGTGGCATAATCTCGGCTCACTGCAACCTCTGCCTCCTGGGTTCAAGCGATTCTTCCACGTCAGCCTCCCAAGTAGCTGGGACCACAGGCACGTGCCACCATGCAAGGCTATTTTTTTGTATTTTTTAGTAGAGACAGGGTTTCACCATGTTGGCCAGGACGGTCTTGATCTCTTGACCTCGTGATATGCCCACGTTGGCCTCCCAAAGTGCTTGGATTACAGGCATGAGCCACCATGTCCGGCCCAGTTTTTTGATTTTTAGTAAAGGCAATGTCTCACTATGTTGCCCAGGCTGGTCGCAAACTCCTGGACTCAAGTGATCCTCCTGCCTTGGCCTCCCAAAATGCTGGGATTACAGGTGTGAGCCACCACACCCAGCCAGAAGTGACTTTTGCAACACTGCATGGGAACCAGCGTGCTATATGGTGCTGTAACAGAACACCTAAGATGGGCAACGTACAAAGAACAGAAACGTATTTCTCACAGCTCCAGAAGCTGAAAGTCTGAAACAGAGGGGCCTGCATCTGGTAAGACTTTGCACTTCGTGAAAGATGGAAAGCAGAGACAGCGAGAGAAAGAAGAGGACTGAATGTGTCCTTACATCATGAACCCACTCCCACAATTAAAAAAAAAAACCCCACTCTCTCAATAATGGCATTAAACTATTCCTGAGGCAAAGGCCTGTTGACCTGAACACTTCCCACTAGGCCCCACGTCCCCACGCTGCCTCGCTGGGGATTAAGTTTCTAACACACGGTTTTTGGGGAATGTATTCAAACCCTGGCATTCCACTCCTGGAATTCATGCTCCAAGTTCATGTCTCACATTCAAAATGCATTCCATCTCATAGCTTGCTCCGGCACCAATTCAAAAGTTGAGACTTCAAAGTCTCACCTAAATCAGAGATGAGTGAGACTCAGGCACCGTTCATCCGGAGGTCAATTCCCTCCAGCCACAAGCCCATGAAATCAAAAAAGTTATCTATTTCCAAAACACAGGCATAGGCTAGACGCTCCCATTCCGAAAGTGAGAGCAGGAAAGAAAGAAGGGGTAACTGGTCCTAAGAAATCCAAAGCCCAACAGGCAGACAACATTACATCTTTTTTTTTCTTCCTAATACAGATTTTGGTAGACAATAGGGTTTTTTTTTTTACATTGCCCAGGTTGGAGTGCAATGGCAGGATCACAGCTCACTGCAGCCTCCGCATCTCAGGCTCAAGCAATCCTCCCACCTCAGCCTCCTGAGCAGCTGGGACTACAGGTGTATGCCACCATGCCTAGCTAATTTTTTGTAATTTTTGTAGCAACCGGGTTTTGCCATGTTGCCCAGGCTGGTCTTGAACTTGTGAGTTCACACCATCTGCCCGCCTCTGCCTCCCAAACTGTTGAGATTATAGGGATGAGCTGCTGCGCCTGGAGTCATTAGATCTTAAGACTCCAGAATAATCTTTGAGTCCGGGTGCCGCCCTCTGGGCACACTGGTGTGGAGGTTGGGTCCCCAAACTCTCAGGCAGCCTCGCCCTGAGGGCTTCCCTGCTGCTTTCAGGCTGGACTGGCACACTGGTAGCACTACAGTTCTTGTTTTGGGGACAGCCTCACTGTCCTCTATCTGCACAAGACATTGCCCTAGTGGGCTCTCTGCAGTGGCTCCAGCTCTGCAAAAAGTCTCTGCCTGGGCCCCCAAGCTGTAGGTGACATCTTTGCAATCTAGGTGGAGGAAGCTGTGGCCCCAGAGTTCTTGCAATCTGCACCTGCAGAATTCACACCATGTGGATACCGCTAAGGCTGACAGGTTGTACCTTCCAGAGCAGTGAGTTAAGCAGGACCTGAGCCAGCTTGAGCCGCGGCTGGGGCAGCCAGGCACTGTGCCAGAACACAGGGACAGAGGTTTGAGGTGGCACAGGGCTCTGAGGCTGAGGTGTCCCTCTGTGCCTCTCCAGGAAACCTGGCCATCAAGGTCTTATCTTGCCTCAGAGATCTCTGAAATGCCTTCGGGGTCATTCTGTTGCTTTGATGAATAAAACCGGACTCTCTTCTGGCCTTACTAATCTTCTTAGAAGGTGGCTCAGGCCTGTAATCCCAGCACTTTGGAAGGCTGAGGTGGGCAGATCACGAAGTCAGGAGATTGAGACCATTCTGGCTAACACTGTGAAAGCCCTTTTCTACTAAAAATACAAAAAGTAGCCAGGCGTGGTGGCACATGCCTGTAATCCCAGCTACTCTGGAGGCTGTGGCAGGAGAATCCCTTGAATCTGGGAGGTGGAGGCTGCAGTGAGCCAAGATCATGCCACTGCACTCCAGCCTGGGTGACAGGGTGAGACTCTGTCTCAAGAAAAAGAAAAAAAGTGGCGGCTTGACCACAGCCTTGATTTGCTCTCCTAAACATGCCTTTCATGCTTGGTATGGCCAGGCTGCAAATTTTCCAAATCTCCCCATTAGGCTTCTCTGTTCATTATAATTTCATCTTCAAATCATTTCTCTTGGCTGGGCATGGTGGCTCACACCTGTAATCCCAGCACTTTTGGAGGCCAAGGCGGGCAGATCACCTGAGGTCAGGAGTTTCAGAACAGCCTGGCCAACATGGTGAAACCCCGTCTCTGCTAAAAATATAAAATTATTTTCACATGCATGGTGGCGCACACCTGTAATCCCAGCTCTCAGGAGGCTGAGGCAGGAGAATCGCTTGAACCCGGGAGGCAGAGGTTGCAGTGAGCCAAGATCATGCCAGTGTACTCCAGCCTGGGCAACAAGAGCAAGCAACAAAACTCTAAAAAAAAAATCATTTCTCTCCTCTCTAATTTTGCTGTCCACAGTTGAAAGAAGCCAAGCAGCCAGGTGTGATGGCTCACACCTATAATCCCAGCACTCTGGGAGGCCGAGGAAGGTGGATCATGAGGTCAGGAGTTCAAGACCAGCTTGGCTAACATGGTGAAACCTCATCTCTACTAAAGATGCTAAAAATACAAAAATTTAGCCAGGCATGGTGGCACACACCTGTAATTCCAGCTACTCGGGAGCCTGAGGCAGGAGAATCTCTTGAACCTGGAAGGCGGAGGTTGCAGTGAGCCAAGACGGTGCCGTTGCACTCTAGCCTGGGTGAAAGGGTTAGACTGTCTCAAAAAAGAGCCAAGCAGCTCTTTCCGTGCTTTCCTGCTTAGAGATTTCTTCAGCCAGATATTCCAGTTTAAGTCTCTTCAATTCTGCCTTCCGGCTGGACTTGGTGACTCATGTTTGTAACCCCAACACTTTGGGAGGCTGAGGTGGGAGAATCGTTTGAGCCCGGGAGTTTGAGACCAGCCTGGGCAACACAGAGAGACCCTGTCTCTACAAACAGTACAAAAAGTAGCTGGGCACGGTGGTGCATACCTGTAGTCCCAGCTACTCAGGAGGCTGAAGTGGGAGGATCACCTAAACCAGGGAGTGTGAGGCTACAGTGAGCCATGATCACACCACTGTACTCCAGCCTGGGCAATGGAGCAAGACTCTCTCAAAAAGAAAAGGAAAAAAATTCTTCCTTCTATAAAATCATCAGGCATAGGCACAGTATGGCCAAGTTTGTTGCTACTTTATATAATAACAAGGATGACTCCCTCCTCTAATGTCTAATACCTGGTTTCTCGTTTTCATCTGAGACCTGTCAGGAGACTCCACTGTCTGCATTCCCGCCAGCATTCTGGTCATATCACTTAAGCAATCTCTAAGATTTCTACTCTCCCTGTAGCTGCTGTCTTCCGAGCCCTCACCAGAATCCTCCGAATGCTCCCTTGATGGCTTATCAGAGGTTTCTGGCCTGCTCCTCTGAATTCTTGCAGGCTTAACCCATCACCCAGTTCCAAAGCCCTTCCACATCTTCAGCTATCTGTGACCGCAGCAAGCCCCAATTCTCTGTACCAATTTCTGTCTGAGTCAATGGTGTGTTGCTGTAACAGAATACCTGAAGTGTGTAATTAATAAAGAACAGAAATTTATTTAATTTTAATTAATTTTTTATTTTTTATTTTTTGAAATGGAGTCCAGCTCTGTCACCCAGGCTGGAGTGCAGTGGTGCGGTCTTGGCTCACTGCAACCTCTGCCTCCCGGGTTGAAGTGATTCTCCTGTCTCAGCCTCCCGAGTAGCTGGGATTACAGGCGCCCACCACCACACCTGGCTCGTTTTGTATTTTTAGTAGAGATGGGGTTTCACGATGTTGTCCAGGCTGGTCTTGAACCCCTGACCTCGTGATCCACCTGCCTCGGCCTCTCAAAGTGCTGGGATTACAGCTGTAAGCCACAACACCTGGCCTTTTTTTTTTTTTTTGAGACAGGGTTTTGCTCTTGTTGCCCAGGCTGGAGTGCAATGGTGTGATCTCAGCTCCCCAAAACCTCCACCTCCTGGTTCAAGCGATTCTCCTGCCTTAGCCTCCTGAGTAGCTGGGATTACAGGCATGTGCCACCACACCTAGCTAATTTTTGTATTTTTAGTAGAGATGGGGTTCCTCCATGTTGGTCAAACTGCTCTTGAACTCCTGACCTTAGGTGATCTGCCAGCCTCCACCTCCCAAAGTGCTGGGATTACAGGTGTGAGCCACCACACAGGGCCAAACATGCCATTTTATAAGGACCTCGCTCTCCAAATAATGGCACTCATTAATTCATGAGGCCAGAGCCCTCACGGCCTAACCACCTCTCATCAGGCCTCACCACCAAATGCTGTTGCACTGGAAATTAAGTTTCTAATTTGTGCTTTTTGGGGAAACATCCCAGCAATAGCAGGCCTGGGGGTCAGAACTCAGGAGGCCAAGGTCCCCACCCCCCAGAAGCTCATGGTATGGCGGGGGAAGCAAACACATCTACAGAGCTCCAGAACGCAGCACCACGGGGGTGACTCTGCAGCACCAAGAAGTGTGGGAGCCACCCTCTGCAGAAGCTCCAGATCCCTCCCAGGTCAAGGGAGGCCCCACTGTTCCCAAGCAGAGCTGGGGACAGAAGAGCTGGGAGGTCATTCTGGAAGGGGGAACAGACTCGGAAAGGGCCCCAGACAGTGAAAGAGTATGATTTGGCCTGTAATCCTAGCACTTTGGGAGGCCGAGGTGGGTGGATCACCTGAGATCAGGAGTTTAAGACCAACCTGGCCATCATGGTGAAACCCCTATCTTAAAAAAAGGAAAAAAAAAAAAAAAAGAGTGTGATTTGATCATAGAAAAGCATCTACCATGGCCAAGCTTGGGCTCTGTGCAGAGATGTGGTAGACGACACGGCCAGGGAAGGTGACAGGGCTTAAATAGTCCCAGAACAGGCAAAGGTGCTGGGACTCTATCCTCTAGGACAGGGTGAGCCACCCTCGGCCCGTGGGCCAAAGCTAGCACACCATTTGCTTCTGTACAGCCCATGAGCTAAGAATGGGTTTTCACTGGGCACAGTGGCTCAGGCTTGTAATCTCAGCACTTTGGGAGGCCAAGGCAGGGAGATCACAAGGTCAGGAGATTGAGACTATCCTGGCCAACATAGTGAAACCCCGTCTCTAAAAAAAAAGAATAGGTTTTCACATTTTCAAATGGTTGGAAAAAAATCAAAAGAAAAATAATATATATATTTTTTAAAGACAGGGTTTCACTATGTTGGCCAGGATAGTCTCAATCTCCTGACCTTGTGATCCACCTGCCTCAGCCTCCCAAAGTGCTGGGATTACAGGCGTGAGCCACCATGCCCTGCCAGAAAAATAATATTTTGTGACACAGAAAACTTGTATGAAATTCAAATTTTAGTGTCTATAAATAAAATGTTATTGGAACACAGGCACACCCATTCATTTACATATTACATACGGCGGCTCTTGCACTACAACAGCAGAGTGGAGTGATTGGTCCATATGGTCTGAAAAACCTAAAATATTTACGTACTGGCCCTTTCCAAAAAGTTTGCCAACCCCTCCTTCTGGAAGTAGCCACCAGCCAAGGCAGTGGTTCCCAAAGGGGATTCCAAAGAACACATGTCCCATGAGATGCTCTGGGGAAAAAGGGTCCCCCGGACTGGGCGCAGTGGCTCATGCCTGTAATCCCAGCACTTTGGGAGGCCGAGGTAGGCGGATCTTGAGGTCAGGAGATTGAGACCATCTGGCTAACATGGTGAAACCCTATCTATACTAAAAATACAAAAAATTAGCCAGGCATGGTGACATGTGCCTGTAGTCCCAACTACTCGGGAGGCTGAGGCAGGAGAATGGAGAATTGCTTGAACCAGGGAGCGGGAGGTTGCAGTGAGCCAAGATTGCACCGCTGCACTCCAGCCTGGGGGATAGAGCGAGACTACATCTCAAAAAAAAAAAAAAAAAAGAAAAGGGTTCCCCAGTCAAGCATGTCCCTGCTACCCCACCTGCCAGGTAGCCCAGGAAAGGCAATGACAAGTCCTGCACAAAAGAACCTTATTTAACTCCCACGCATCATTAGGGGTGGCCGCAAATATTCAGACCCTCTCCTTCCGGGTTCCTAAGAGAATTTCACATCCCCTTGAAGTTAGCAATTGCTGAATGACTTGCTTTGCAACTGAAATGTGAGCGGAGGTGACATATGTTATCTCTCCTGAAAGCTTTAGGAGTCAGTGGGTAACCCATCACTTTCTCTTTCTCTTCCCCATGCCATAGAAGGGAAATTTCATCAGCGTGGGTCCTGGAGTGAGGCCCTTTGGAGCAGAAGCACTCACTGCCCTGTGATGAACGTGAAGCTGGAATCAGTGCTAGAGTTGGTTCTGTTGCACCATTACAAAATGAGCACAGGAGGGTGGACGGGAACTCTCTACCTTCTACTCACTGTTGCTGTGAACCTAAAACTGCCTAAAAATGAAGTATATTAAAAAAAAAAAAAAAGAGCTGAGGATCCAAATTGACATTTCTCCAAAGAAATACAAACGGCTAGTAAGCACATCAAAAGATACTCACCATTGTTAGTTGTCACAGAAATGCAAATAAAACCGCAATGAGATACCACTTTGGACCCACTAGGATGGCTGTTAGCAAAAAGACAGACAATAAGAAATGTTCACCAGCATGGTGGCTCAAGCCTGTAATCCCAGCACTTTGGGAGGCCGAGGCGGGAGGATCACGAGGTCAGGAATTCAAGACTAGCCTGACCAACATGGTGAAACTCCATCTCTACTAAAAATATAAAAATTAGCCGGGTGTGGTGGCATGCGCCTGTAATCCCAGCTACTCAGGAGGCTGAGGCAGGAGAATCGCTTGAACCTGGTAGGCAGAGCCTGCAGTGAACCAAGATCAAGTTATTTTACTGCATTCTGGGCAACAGAGTGAGACTGTCTCAAAAAAAAG
>NW_022436960.1:904010-910186 GCF_009761245.1 Sapajus apella
CTCACACCTGTAATCCAAGCACTTTGGAAGCCAAGGTGGGTGGATCACCTGAGGTCGGGAGTTCAAGACCAGCCTGACCAACATGGTGAAACCCCGTCTTTAAAAAAAAAAAAAAAAAAATGGTGAGAGAGATCCCAGCTGGCTGATCACTAGCAGCTCGGGATTGCAGCTCCCACTGAAAGAGCAGAGAACGAGAGGACGCCACACTTTCAGATCAATTTTTGTTGCTCACACACCAGGAGATTCCCAGCGGAGGAGCCCCGCGTGTCGCCAGCGTGACTCTTGAGGCTGGTGAGGCGGTTTTGCCGCTGCCTTGGTGCGGTGGTTCTCGGTGCAGAGTCAGAAAAGCACCATCAATCTTAACGCTGCTGTTTTGGCCGGTGCAGTGGGTTGCTCAGATTCTAGCGCCGGGAATCAACAAGTTGGACGTCCACTCAGAAACCCAACTATAAACACGGTAATTATAAAGACCACAGATGGATAAATCTATAACGAAGGGAAGAAACCAGCCTAAAAAGGCTGAGAATACCCAAAATCAGAACGCCTCTCCCTCTACAGGGGATCACAGTTCCTCATCAGCAACAGAACAAGGCCTGATGGAGAAAGACTGTGTTCCATTAGCAGAGCAGACTTTAAAAAGTGGATGATAAGAAACTTCTGGGAATTAAAAGAACTTGTTCTAACCCAATGCAAAGAAACCAAGACCTTTGAAAAAAGGCTTGAAGAAATGTTAACAATAACACACAATTTAGAGAGGAATATAAGTGAATTAATGGAGCTGAAAAATACAACACGAGAATTTCGCGAACTATGCACAAGTCTTAACAGCCGAATTGATCAAGTAGAAGAAAAGATATCAGAGATCGAAGACCAACTTCATGAAATAAAACAAAAAGACAAGATTAGAGAAAAAAGGATAAAAAAGAACGAGCAAAGTTTCCAAGAAATATGGGACTATGTGAAAAGACCTAATCTACATTTGATAGGTGTACCTGAATGTGACGAAGAGAATCAATCCAAGCTGGAAAATACGCTTCAGGATATTATTCAGGAAAACTTTCCCAACCTAGCAAGGCAGGACAATATTCAACTCCTGGAAATACAGAGAACACCACAAAAATATTCCTCAAGAAGACCAACCTCAAGGCACATAATCGCCAGATTCACCAGGGTTGAAATGAAAGAGAAAATACTGTGGGCAGCCAGAGAGAAAGGTCAGGTCACCCATAAAGGGAAGTCCATCAGACTCACAGCAGATCTCTCAGTAGAAACCCTACAAGCCAGAAGAGAGTGGGGGCCAATATTCAACATCCTTAAAGAAAAAAACTTTCAACCCAGAATTTTACATCCAGCCAAACTAAGCTTCATAAGCGAAGGAGAAATAAAATTTTTTGTGAACAAGCAAGCACTCAGAGATTTCATCACCACCAGGCCTGCTTTACAAGAGCTTCTGAAAGAACCACTACAAATAGAAAGGAACAACCAGTATCAGCCTTTCTAAAAAATACCAAAAAAATAAAGAACATCAACATAATTAAGAAATTGCATCAACTAATGGACAAAACAGCCAGCTAACATTAAATGACAGTATCAAACACACATATATTGTTATTAATTCTAAATTTAAATCGACTAAATCCCCCAATCCAAAGACACAGACAGGCAAAAAAAGCCAAGACCCATTGGTATGCTACATCCAGATCCATCTCACATGCAAGGATACATAAAGACTCAAAGGGATGGTGAAAAATTTACCAACCAAATGGAGAGCTAAAATAAATAAATAGAAAGCAGGAACTGCAATTTTTGCTGATAAAATAGATTTCAAAGCAACAAAGATCAAAAGAAGCAAAGAAAGATATTACATAAAGATAAAAGGATCAATGTAACAAGAAGAGCTAAAGATCCTAAACATATATGCACCCAATACAGAAATACCCAGATATATAAGACTTACAAAGAGACTTGGACCCTTACACAATAATAGCGGGAGACTTTAACATTAATATTAGATAGATCAATGAGACAGAATGTTAACATCAATATCCAGGACTTGAACTCAGATCTGGAACAAGTAGACTTAATTAACATTCATAGAACTCTCCACTTTAAATACACAAAATATACACTCTTATTAGTACCACATCACACGTATTTACAGGTTTAAATGAAATATTGGTTGGCTGCTTGTTAATTATTTTCTTCCCTCATTTTTTTTTTTAATGTCTCTATTATTAAACACAATTACAGGCATACCCAGTTTTAGACTGCATTCTAGCCCGGGCAATAAAGCACCACCCCTGTTCTCTCTCCCTCTTCCTCTTCCTCTTTCTTCCTTTCCTTTATTCTTTTTCTTTTTTTTTTTTTAATATTCTTTTTCTTCCTTTCAAAAAAAAAAAAGATGGCAGAAGGGGAAACATCAGGAAATGGTTTTCCTGCCTAAACGATTACACTGGCAGAATCTGCCTGATGTGACTATTTTGAAACTCTGGAGCCTATTGAAGGCTTGTAACTTCCAGGGGAAGGCTTGGATGGTAAAGTGCAGTTAATTTTGCTCAATTTCAGCTCTTCGCAGTTTGGCAGCTACCCATTTCCCACCCCAGCCTGCAGGCAGTAGTTGCAGGTGGTCCTGGACCAGCCTGCACACAGCTTGCAAGAGCCAGCATGAACAAATGCAACCTGTCCTCCAGATAACAGGGGTCTGTGCTATGATGCCCGACTGCTGCCGTCGGGGTTAGGATATACATTTGTGCACAGATCCTGGTTTAAAACTCCCACAGATTTCGTTATAGTCTCTTTTAAAAAATTTTTTTGGGACAGGGTCTGGCTCTGTCACACAGGCTGGAGTGCAACAGCACAGTTGGTCACTGCAATCTCTGCCTCCCAGGCTCAAACCATTGATCCTCCCACCTCAGCCTCCTAAGTAGCTGAAACTACAGGTACACGCCACCACCCTTGGCTACTTTTGTATTTTTTGTAGATACAGGGTCTCACTTTATTGTCCAGGCTGGTCGCAAACTCTGGGGTTCAAGTGATCTGTCTGACTCACTTTCTCAAAGTGCTGGGATTATAGGCATGAGCTACTTGTAAGGCCAGTTGCCTCGCCGGGAGGCCGGACACACCCACCTCTGGACCGGGCACCAGGCTCTGCACTCGGTACCTAGCTCTGCCGCATGGCTCCCCTGGAAGGCTCTGGCTAATCCAACCCTGGCCAGCTCTCGCACCGGAAAACCCGCCCAACAAGCCTGCCCAACAACCCACCAACCAATAGCGGCCCGCCCCGTCTCAATCCTGCTCCCCTGGACCCAATCAGCGCACCCAGCTGTTGCTCAGTCCTCCTAGCCATAACCCCCCCACCCCGCCACCCGCCCCAGGAAGTCAGCGCGACTTCTCTGGCCCCCTTTCCCCGGACCAGAGAACCTCGCCCAGGAGCTGAATAAATTGGCATTTAATTTTTCTTATGCTGGCCTCAGTTTCCTCATTTTAAACTCAGCAATAACCCTTACACTACTGACCCTGGCCTTTTTTTTTTTTTTTTTTTTTTAGATGAGGTGTCCCTATCTTGCCTAGGCTGGTCTGGAACTACTGGGCTGAGGGATTCTCCTGCCTCAGCCTCCCAAAGTGCTGGGATTACAGGCATGAGACACTGCAAAGGTCCAGTCTTAAGATACAATGTTGGGAGTGCTGGGCCTCAAGGGCAGGCCTCTGACCTTCTCCTTCCCTCCTTCACCTGCCCCAAGGCAGGACTCTAATCCTCCCCACCCTTCTGACAGTGGGGCTTTGGACCCTCCCCAGAGAGCTCCCGCCCTACACCCTGGGGGAAGGAATGCTGACTTCAGGAAGCTTCCGTATGCTAACACTTTGGGAGGCCTAGGCCAGCAGAACACTTGAGGCCAGAAGCCTGGCCAACATGGCAAAACCTTGCTGCTACTAAAAATACAGAAATGGCGCCCACCGAATCCAAGACGGCGGCCAGCAGGAGGCTGATGAAGGAGCTTGAAGAAATCCGCAAATGTGGAATGAAAAACTTCCGTAATATCCAGGTTGATGAAGCTAATTTATTGACTTGGCAAGGGCTTATTGTTCCTGACAACCCTCCGTGTGATAAGGGGGCCTTCAGGATCGAAATCAACTTTCCAGCAGAGTACCCATTCCAACCACCGAAGATCACCTTTAAATCAAAGATCTATCACCCGAACATCGATGAAAAGGGACAGGTCTGTCTCCCACTAATTAGTGCTGAAAACTGGAAGCCAGCAACCAAAACCGACCAAGTAATCCAGTCCCTCATAGCGCTGGTGAAGGACCCCCAGCCCGAGCACCCACTTCGGGCTGACCTAGCTGAAGAATACTCTTAAGGACCGCAAAAAATTCTGTAAGAATGCTGAAGAGTTTACAAAGAAATACGGGGAAAAGCGACCTGTGGACTAAAATCTGCCACGATTGGCTCTAGCAGGTGTGAGCAGAGACCCCGTGCAGTGCATTCAGACACCCCGCAAAGCAGGACTCTGTGGAAATTGACATGTGCGACTGCCTGGCGTTCGCTTGTGGCAGTTACTAACTTTCTACAGTTTTTTTTTTTGTTTTTTTTTTGGGACGGAGTTTCACTCTTGTTGCCCAGGCTGGAGTGCAATGGCGTGATCTCGGCTCACCGCAACCTCCGCCTCCTGGGTTCAGGCAATTCTCCTGCCTCAGCCTCCTGAGTAGCTGGGATTACAGGCACGCACCACCATGCCCAGCTAATTTTTTGTATTTTTAGTAGAGACGGGGTTTCACCGTGTTGACCAGGATGGTCTCGATCTCTTGACCTCGTGATCCACCCGCCTCGGCCTCCCAAAGTGCTGGGATTACAGGCTTGAGCCACCGCGCCCGGCCATCTACAGTTTTCTTAATCAAAAGTGGTCTAGGTAACCTGTAAAGAAAGGATTAAAAATTTAAGATGTTCTAGTTCTGAAAAAAAAAAAAAAATACAGAAATGGCTGGGCACAGTGGCTCATACCTGTAATCCCAGTACTTTGGGAGGCTGAGGCGGGGGATCACAGGTCAAGAGTTCAAGACTAGCCTTGCCAACGTGGTGAAACCCCGTCTCTATGAAGAATACAAAAATTAGCCAAGCATGGTGACGGGCACCTGTAATCCCAGCTACCCAGGAGGCTTAGGCAGGAGAATCGCTTGAACCTGGGAGGCAGAGGTTGCAGTGCGCCAAGATCATGTCATTGTACTCTAGCCTGGGCAACAGAGCAAGACTCTTTCTCAAAATAAATAAATAAATAAATAAAAATACAAAAATAGGATGGGCATGGTGGTGCATGCCTGTAATCCCAGCTACTCAGGTGGCTGAGGCAGGAGAATTGCTTGAGCCTAGGAGGCTGAGGTTGTGGTGAGCAGAGACATACCTCTGCACTCCAGCGTGGGCGACAGAGCCAGACCCTGTCTCAGAAACAAACAAACAAAAAACCTGAGGACAAGATTTGCAGAACTTCAACCCCTGGGGTAAGACATGGAAGCGCCATGCCCTTCCTTATTGCGTCTCTTCATCTTATCCTCCTTTTTTTTTTTTTTGAGAAGAAAGGGTTAGTCTCGGTCTGTCACCCAGGCTGGAGTCCAATGGCCTAGTTGGACCTCCTGAGTTCAAGCGATTCTCCTGTCTCAGCCACCCAAGTAGCTGTTGTGATTACAGACATGCGCCACCACCCCTGGCTAATTGGTGTTTTTAGTAGAGACGGGGTTTCCCCATGTTGGCCAGGCTGCTCTTGAACTCCTCTCCTTAGGTGATCCACCTGCCTTGGCCTCCCAAAGTGCTAGGATTACACGCATGAGCCACCGTACCTGGCCCATTTTTTTTTTTTTTTTTTTTTTTTTGAGACAGGGTCTTGCTCCATCGCCCAGGCTGGAGTGCAGTGGCTTAATCTCCGCTGACTGCAGCCTCTACCTCCCAGACTAAAGCAATGCTCCAGACTCAGCCTCCTCAATATCGGGGATTACAGAAGTGCAGGTGTTTCACCAAATCGCCCAGGCTGTCTGGAACTCCTGAGGTCAATTAATCCACCAACCTAGCCTTCCCAAAGTGTTGGAATTACGGGCATGAGCTGTTGCGCCTGGCCACACCCAGCATTCTATGCAAAGACTGTAACAAGGGCTATGGGAACTGACAGCCAGGAACCAAGAATGAATAT
>NW_022436960.1:910286-952548 GCF_009761245.1 Sapajus apella
ATGTCTTCCTCTGTATCCATTACAATAAACCAGTAAATGTAAGGAAGTGTTCTTCCTGTTCTGTGAACTGCCCCAGCAAATTAATAGAACCCAAACAGGGGGCTGTGGGAACCCCAGCTTGAAGCTTGTAGGTCACAAGTTGCAGGGGCCCCGACTTGTGACTGGCGTTTGGGGTGTGACGGGGAGGCCTGGGGACTGAGCCTTCACTCTGCGGCCTCTGATGCTCTCCAGGTAGACAGCCTCAGAACTGGACTAGCGGACACCCATCTGGTGTCTGCTGCTTGGTGTATGGGGAAAACCCAACAGTTTTGGCCACAGAAGCTTTCTTCTGTGTTGATGATTGTGGTGGTGGTATGACAGCAGAGGACAAACAGGGTTTGAGAGATTTTTCAGAATATACTGCTTCTGATCGTGGGGGCGCAGAGGAAGAGGCAGAAGCCACCAGGGTTGTGCTCCTTCCCCACTGGAGCAGGCTCCTCCCCTTCCAGCACAAGCCACCACCAGCTGATTTAAAGGGCCAGTGCCATGCCCCCACTATTTCTTTTTTTTCCCTTTTGGGAGCCAGACATTAAAGATTAGAACATTCAGCCAGGTGCAGTGGCTCACGCCTGTAATCCCAGCACGTTGGGAGGCCAAGACAGGTGGATCAGCTGAGGTCAGGAGTTCAAGAGTACCCTGGCCAAATGGTGAAACTCCATCTCTACTAAAAATACAAAAATTGGCCAGGTATGGTGGCACGTGTCTGTTATCCCAGCTACTCAGGAGGCTGAGACAGGAGAATTGCTGGAACCCGGGAGGCAGAGGTTGCAGTGAGCAGAGATTGCGCCACTGCACTCAAGCCTGGGCTACAGGGCGAGATCTTGCCTCAGAAAAAAAAGTCTGGTCGAGGTGGCTCATGCCTATAAGCCTACATTTCCCACCCTTTGGGAGGCTGAGGAGGGTAGATCATGAGGTCAGGAGTTCAAAACCACCCTGGCCAAGATGGTGAAACCCTGTCTCTACTAAAACAAAACAAACAAAAAAATTAGCTGGGTGTGGTGGCACCTCCTATATCCCCAGATACCCGGGAGGCTGAGGAAAAGAATTGCTTAAACCCAGGAGGCAGAGGTTGCAGTGAGTTGACATCGTGCCACTGCACTCCAGCCTGGGTGGCAGAGTGAGACTCCATCTCAAAAAAAGATTAGAACTTTCAAAAACAACTGCACACACAAGGAAAATTAGAAAGTGACTGCTTATGGCCAGGGAAAGGCACAGACTCAGAAAAGCCAGAGGGCTCCTGAAGATTATATCTCACACTGATCTTTGGCACAGAGACAGCCTACAAAAATAATAAACACAATGCAAACAAACAAACAAAAATTACCAAAAAAACCCATGGAGAAAGGAAAGAATCTGATTTCTAGAGTCAGCACATCATTAGATTCAAATGTCCAGTTTTCAACAAAAAACCATGAGGCATACAAAATAGCAGTAAAGTATGACACATTAAGGAAAATAATACAAAGAACTGATGGCAGATCTACTAGACAAACTTATGTTAGATTTTTTTTTTTGAGGTGGAGGCTCACTCTGTCACCCAGACTGGAGTGCAATGGTGCCATCTCGGCTCACGGCAAACTCCACCCCCCGTTCAAGCAATTCTCTTGACTCAGCTTCCTGAGTAAATGGGATTACAGGTGCCCACCACCATGCCTGGCTAATTTTTGTGTTTTTAGTGAAGGTGGGGTTTCACCATGTTGGCTGGGCTGGTCTCTAACTTCTGACCTCAAGTGACCCACCCGCCTTGGCCTCCCAAAGTGCTGGGATTACAGGCCTGAGCCACCTTGCCTGGCCTGTTTAATTCTACTTTTTTTTTTTTTGAGATGGAGTCTCACTCTGTCACCTGGGCTGGAGTGCAGTGGCAAGATCTCAGCTCACTGCAACCTCCATCTCCCAGTTTTAAGCGGTTCTCCTGCCTTAGCCTCCCAAGTAGCTTGGGACTACAGATGCCTGCCCCCACACCCAGCTAATTTTTTTTTTTTTTTTGAGACGAGGTTTCAACATGTTGGTCAGGTTGGTCTCGAACTCCTGATCTTGTGATCCACCTGCCTCAGCCTCCCAAAGTGCTGGGATTACAGGCATGAGCCACTGCACCTGACTCAATTTTTGTATTTTTAATAGAGATGGGGTTTCACTATGTTGGCCAGGCTCATCTTGAACTCCTGACCTCAGGTGAACTGCCAGCCTCGGCCTCCTGACTAGCCTGGCCAGCGTGGTGAAACTCCATCTCTACTAAAATACAAAAGTTAGCTGGGCATTGTGGCCAGTGCCTGTAATTTCAGCTACCTGGGAAACTGAGGCAGGAGAAACACTTGAACCCAGAAGGCAGGTGGAGGTTGCAGTGAGCTGACATCACACCACTGCATTCCAGCCTGGGCAACAGAGTAAGACTCAGTCTCAAAAATAAATAAATAGGGCCAGGCATAGTGGCTCATTCATGCCTGTAATCCCAGCACTTTGGGAAGACAAGGCAGGCAGATTATGAGGTCAGGAGTTCGGGACCAGCCTGACCAACATGGGGAAACACCATCTTTACAAAAAATACAAAAATTAGCTGAGCTTGGTGGTGGGTGCCTGTAATCCCAGCTACTCCGGAGGCTGAGGCAGGACAATCGCTTGAACCCAGGAGGCAGAGGTTGCAATGAGCTGAGGCTGTGCCATGACACTCCAGCCTGGACTCCATCTCAAAAAAATAAAAAAACAAATATCTTTTTTTCCTTTTTCAATGTATTTATTTATTTATTTATTTATTTAGTTTTGCACCTATGTGCTCATGAACAATCTTCTTTTTTTTTTCCCCTGCTAAGACAGGGTCTGGCTTTGTTGTCTAATCTGGAGTACAATACAGTTATCAAAGCTCTTTGTAGGCTGGACACCATGGCTGACACCGATAATCCCAGCATTTTGGGAGGCTGAGCTCAGGAGTTCAAGACCAGGCTTGCAACATGGTGAAACCCTACATCTACGAAAAATACAAAACCTAGCAAGGCATGGTGGGGTGCACCTGTATTCCCAGCTACCTGGGAGACTGAGGTGAGAGAGTGCCTTGAACCCAGAAGGCAAGGGTTGCAGTGAGCTGAGACTGTGCCATTGCACTCCAGCCTGGGTGACACAATCAAATCTTCCAAACCCTGTCTCACAAAAGAAAAAAAAAATAAATTTACAAATTAGCTGGACATGGTGGTACACACCTGTAATACCAGCTTCTCAGGCTGAGGTAGGAAAGTCACTGGAGCCCAGGAATTTGAGGCAACAGTGAGCTATGATCATGTCACTGCACCCAGCCTGGGTGACAGAGGAGACCCAGTCTTATAAGAAGAAAAACAACAAAATTTCACTAAAAGGATTCGAAGGTAGGTTTGAGGAGGCAGAAGAATCAGCGAACTTGAAAAGACAGCGGGGCCGGGCGCAGTAACTCACACCTGTAATCTCAGCACTTTGGGAGGCCAAGGCAGGTGGATCAGTTGAGGCCAGGAGTTTGAGACCAGCCTGGCCAATATGGTGAAACTCAGTCTCTACTAAAGGCCAGAGGGCCTTTTTGTAATTCTCTACAAAAATTAGCCGGGCATAGTGACACACGCCTGTAATCCCAGCTACTTGGGAGGCTGAGGCAGGAGAATTGCTTGAACCCAGGAGGTGGAGGTTGCAGGTTGCAATGAGCCAAGATTGTGCCACTGACCTCCAATTTTTTTTTCTCTTTTTGTTTTTATATTGTTCAATTTTTTTTTTTTTTTTTCAGTAGTGACGGAATCTAACTTCCTAGGCTGGTCTCAACCTCCTGGGCTCAAGTGATCCTCCCATCTTGGTCTCCCAAAGTACTAAGTTTACAGGCATGAGACCACGTCCAGTTGCCAGATCTGTATAAAGCTGACAGAATTTCTTGGGTGGGCTCTGCAGCTCACACCTATAATCCCAGCACTTTGGGAGGCCGAGGCAGGCAAATCGCTTGAGGTCAGGAGTTCAAGACCAGCCTGGCCAGAATGGTAAAACCCTGTCTCTACTAAAATTACAAAAACTAGCCCAGCATGACTGTGCATGCCTATAATCTCAGCTACTCAGAAGTCCGAGGTGGGAGAATCACTTGACCCCAGGAGGCAGAGGTTGCAGTGAGCCGAGATCTTGCCACTGCACTCCAGCCTGGGCAACAGAGCAACTCCAAAAAAAAAAAAAAAAAAAAAAAAAAGAATTCTCAAGGGAGTCCTGCAAGTTAAAATGAAAGAACCGGCCGGGTGAGGTGGCTCACACCTGTAATCCCAGCATTTTGGGGGACCAAGACAGGCCGATGGCTTGAAGCTAGGAGTTCATGACCAGCCTGGCCAAGACGGAGAAACCCCTCCTCTACTAAAAACACAAAAATTAGCTGGGCGTGATGGCACAGGCCTGTAATCCCAGCAATTTGGGAGGCTGAGGCACAAGAATTGCATGGACACAGGAGACAGCGCTTGCCGCGAGATCTCACCACCACACTGCAGCCTGGCAACGAGTAAGACTTTGTCTCAAAAAATAAAATAAGTTAAAGAAAATAGCTGGACATGGTGGCTCACATCTGTAATTTCAGCACTTTGGGAGGCTGAGTGGGTGGATCTCTGGAGGTGAGGAGTTCGAGACCAGCCTGACCAACATGGTGAAACCCTGTCTCTACTAACATACAAAAATTAGCTGGCCGTGGTAGCGGGAGCCTATAATCCCAGCTACTCAGGAGGCAGAGGCAGGAGAATTACTTGAACCTAGGAGGTGAAGGTTGCAATGAGCCAAGATCATGCCACTGCACTCCAGCTTGGGCAACAGAGTAAGACGCCATCTCAAAGAAAAATTTTTTAAAAGGCTATTTTGCTGGCCATGGTCATACCTTTAATTCCAATACTTTGGGAGGCCAAGGTAGGAAGAACACTTGAGTCCAGGAGTTTGAGGCCAGCCTGGGAAACATAGGGAGACTTCATCTGTACAAAAACTTTAAAAAAAATTAGCCGGGCCTGGTGGCATAGGCCTAGGGTTCCAGCTAGTGGCAGGGCCTATGTGGGTGATCATTTGAGCCTGGAAGGTCACGCAGTGAGCTGTGGGCACACCTCTACGCTCCAGCCTTGGCAACACAGCGAGAGACTGTGTCTCAAAACCAAAACAAAACGGCTAGGCAAAGTGGCTCACGCCTGTAATCCCAGCCGTTTGGGAGGCCCAGGTGGATGGATCACCTGAGGTCAAGAGTTCAAGACCAGCCTGACCAACATGGTGAAACCCTGTCTCAACTAAAAATACAAAAAAATTAGCTGGTCATGGTGGCAGGTGCCTATAATCCCAGCTACTTCGGGAGGTTGAGGCAGAAGAACTCACTTGAACCTGGGAGGCTAAGGTTGCAGTGAGCCAAAATCATGCCGTTGCACTCCAGCCTGGGCAACAAGAGCTAAACTATCTAAAACAAAAAAGCAAAACAAAAAATGTTTCAAAAGTCATAAGAGACATAGGACATTATATAGTAATAAAAGATTTAACACAGCAAGAAAACATAACAATTCTATACTTTTATTCACTGTGATGACTATTTTTAGGTGTCAGTTTAACTGGATTAAGGGATTTCTAAATAACTGATAAAGTATCATTTCTGGGTCTGTTTGTGAGAGTGTTTCTCGAGGAGGTTGGCAGTGAGTCAGTGGACTGAGTGGGAAAGATCTACTCTCTCTCGCTCTCTCTCTTTTTTTTTTTTTTTTTTTTTTTTTAATCTGAGACGGAGTCTCCCCCCGTCACCCAGGCTGGAGTGCCGTGGTGAGATGATCTTGGTTCACTGCAACCTCCACCTCCCAGGTTCAAGCAATTCTCCTGCCTCAGCCTGCCAAGTAGCTGGGATTACACCTGTGCGCCACCACGCACAGCTAATTGTTTGTATCTTTAGTAGAGAAGGGGTTTCACGATGCTGGCCAGGCTCATCTCGAACCCCTGACCTCATGATCCACCTGCCTCGGCCTTCCAAAGTGCTGGGATTACAGGCGTGAGCCACTGCGCCTGGCCAGAAGATTTACCTTTGATACAGGGTTGGGGAAGGACGCCATCCAGTTGTCTGAAGAACAGGATGGGACCAGAGATGGATGAAGGGTGTGTTAGCCCATTCTCACTGCTATGAATAAATACCCAAGACTAGGTAATTTATAAGAAGTGTAATTGACTCACAGTTCCACCTGGCTAGGAAGCTCCAGGAAACTTACAATCATAGCAGAAGGCAAAGAGGAAGGAAGCTTGGACCTTCTCACACGGCGGCAAGAGAAAAAAGAGGAGCAAAGGGGGAAGGGCCCCTTATGAAAGCATCAGTTCTCATGAGAACTCACTCACTGTTTTTTTTTTTTTTTGAGACGGAGTCTTCCTCTGTCGCCCAGGCTGGAATGCAGTGGCAGGATCTCTGCTTACTGCAACCTCCACCTTCCAGGTTCAAGCGATTCTCCTGCTTCAGCCTCCTGAGCAGCTGGGATTACAGGCAAGCTCTAGCACGCCCAGCTAATTTTTGTATTTTTAGTAGAGATGGGGTTTCACCATGTTGGCCAGGCTGGTCTCAAACTCCTGACCTTGTGATCTGCCCACCTCGGCCTCCTGAAGTGCTGGGCTTACAGGCATGAGCCACTGTGCCCATTTTTTGTTTCTGAGATGGAATTTCATTATTTTGCCCAGGCTAGAGTAAAGTGGCCCAATCTCGATTCACTGCAACCTCCACCTTCCAGGTTCAAGAGATTCTCCTGCCTCAGCCTCCTGGGTAGCAGGGATTTCTGGTGCCCACCACCATGCTCGGCTAAGTTTCGTATATTTACTAGAGACAGGGTTTCATCATGTTGGCCAGACTTGTCCCAACTTCTGACCTCAGGCAATCCACCCATTTTGGCCTTCCAAAGTGCTGGGATTACAGGCATGAGCCATTGTGCCCAGCCTGAGAACTCACTCACTATCAGGAAAACAGCATAGGGGAAACCACGCCCATGATTTAGTCACCTCCCACCAGGTCTCTCCCTAGACATGAAGGGATTATGGGGATTACAATCCAAGATGAGATTTGGGTAAGGACACAGCCAAACCACATAATCGGGAAAATTCTTGCTCTCTTTTCTGGAGCCAGAAAACCCTTCTCCTGTCTTTGGATGCCACAATTTCAGCTTCTCTGAAGTTTGGACTCCAGAACTCGAACCAGCAACTAACTCCCCTGGGCCCTCAGGCATTGGCCTTGGGCTGAGAGTTATGTCATTGGCTTCCCTGCTTCTAAAGCTTTCGGAGCTGGACTGGGCGGCACTACCAGCTTCCCTGGGTTTCCAGCTTGCAGAAGGCCTATCCTGGGACTTCTTAGCCTCCATAATCACATAAGCCAATTCCCATAATAAACCCCCTCTCCTATATCTATATATGTCCTATTGGTTCTGTCTCCCTGGAGAATCTTCACGAATACTTGCACCTACTAACAGACCATCCCAATGTTTGCAGCAGGCCGGGCACCGTGGCTCACGCCTGGAATCCCAGCATTTTGGAAGGCTAAGGTGGGCGGATCACTTGAGGTCAGGAGTTTGAGACCAGCCTGGCCAACATAATGAAATACCTTCTCTACTAAAAATACAAAAAATTAGCTGAGGCAGAGGGAGAGTCCATCTCAAAAAAAAAAAAAAAATGTTTGTAGCAATAACTGACAGCATTGAAGAGAGACATAGACAGGTCTACAATGGACTGGGCATGGTGGCTCACGCCTATAATCCCAGCACTTTGGGAGGCTAAGGCGGGCGTATCATGAGGTCAGGAGTTCAAAACCAGCCTGGCCAATATGGTGAAACCCCATCTCTACTAAAAAAAATACAAAAAATTAGCCGGGCATGGTGGCACACGCCTGTAATCCCAGCTACTCAGGAGGCTGAGTCAGGAGAATTGCTTGAACCTGGGGGACGGAGGTTACAGTGACCTGAGACTATGACACTGCACTCCAGCCTGGGCGACAAACAGAGCAGGACTCTGTCTCAAAACAAAACAAAACAAAAAGACTATAATGATAGTTGGGGCCTTCATTACCTCTCCCTCTTAATAATGAATAGAACTTCCAGACAGAAGGTAAGTCAGAGAAATAGAGATAAGGAAGGAAATAAGGAAACAGAGAATTTAGCAATACAGTAAACTAACTAGATCTAACCGGCACACAGCGGTCCCTTATCCATGGTTTCACTTTCTGTGAGTTCAGTTACCAGAAGTCTGAAAATATTACATATGACACTTTGAAAGAGAGACGTTTCATACCTTTTATCATGGTATATTTTTTAAATTGTTGTATTTTATTACTGCTGTTAATCTCTTACTGTGCCTAATTTGTGAATTAAACTTTACCATTGGTAAGGACATATACAAAAACACATAGTGTAACAGAGAGCTCAGTACTATCCGGGGTTTCCGGCATCAACTAGAGGGCTGGGAATGTAGCCCCGAAGATAAGTGGGGACTGCGGTACACGGAACACACTATCCAACAATAGCGTACTCATCCTTCCTTGTTTGTGTGAGACAGGGTCTCGTTCTGTTGTCCAGCCTGGAGTCCCGTGGCGTGATCTCCGCTCACTGCAACCTCTGCCTCTCAGGTTCAAGCGATTCTCCTGCCTCAGCCTCCCGATTAGCTGGAATTACAGGCACGCCCACCACACCCAGCTAATTGTTGTATTTTTAGTAGAGACGAGGTTTCACCAGGTTGGCCGGGCTAGTCTTGAACTCCTGACCTCAGCTTCCAAAGTGCTGGGATTACAGGCGAAAGTCACCACGCCTGGCTGTATACATGCCCTTCTGAAGTGCACTTGGAACATTTTCTAGGATAGAACATGCTAGGCCACAAAGTAAGTCTCAGTAGATTTAAGAAGGTGTCATACAAAGGGTATCTTCTCTGACCACAATCAAATGGAATTAGAAATCACTATCAGCTGGGCATGGTGGCGCCTGCCTGTTATCCCAGCACTTTGAGAGGCCAAGGCAGGAAGATCACTTGAGGCCAGGATTTTGAGCCCAACCAACATAGCAAAACCCCGTCTCTAATAAAAATACAAAAATTAGATCAGACGCAGTGGCTCACGCCTCTAATCCCAGCACTTTGGGAGGCCGAGGCTGGCAGATCACAGAGTCAGGAGTTCAAGATCAGCCTGGCCAGCATGATGAAACCACTGTCTACTAAAAACACAAAAAATTAGTCCGGCGTTGTGGCAGGTGCCTGTAATCCCAGCTACTCAGGAGGCTGAGGCAGGAGAATTGCTTGAAGCTGGGAGGTAGAGGTTGTGGTGAGCCGAGATCGAGCCACTGCATTCCAGCCTGGGCAACAGAGCAAGACTGTCTCAAAAATAAATAAATAAACACACACACACAAATTACCTGAGCATGGTGGCACACACACCTGTAGTCCCAGCTACTTGGGAGGCTCAGGCAGGGAGAATTGCTTGAGGCAGAAGTTGCAGTGAGCTGAGATCACACCACTGTACTCCAGCCTGGGCAAAAGAGCAGGACTCTGTTTCAAAAAAAAAAAAAGAAAAAGAGAAAAATAAATCATTAGAAAAAAACCTGGAAAATTCACAGAACTATGGAAAATAAACAACATGCATCCATGAAGAAATAACAAGGGAAATTAGAAAATGTTTAGAGACAGATCAAAACAAAAACACACCCGGGCACGGTGGCTCATGCCTGTAACCCCAACACTTTGGGAGGCTGAGAGGAGAGGATCACTTGAGGCCAGGAGTTTGAGACTAGCCTGGGCAATGTGGCAAGACCCTATCTCTACAAGAAATAAAGTAAAGTAATAAAAAACAAAACAGGTGGGGCGCGGTGGCTCACCCCTGTAATCCCAGCATTTTGGGAGGCTGAGGCAGGTGGATCACTTGAAGTCAGGAGTTCGAGATCAACCTGGCCAACATGGTGAAACTTTGTCTCTACTAAAAATACAAAAATTAGCTGGCATCATGGTGCATGGCTGTAATCCCAACTACTTGGGAGGCTGACGTGAGAGAATCACTTGAACCTGGGAGGTGGAGTTTGCAGTAGCCAACATTGTGCCACTCCACTCCAGCCTGGGTGACAGAGCTAGACTCCATCTTAAAAAAAAAAATACCAAAATTAGCCATGTGTGGCGCACGCCTGTAGTCCCAGCTACTCAGGAGTCTGAGGCTGAAGGATCCTGAACCCGTGAGGAGGAGGTTGCAGTGAGCCACGATTATACCACTGCACTCCAGCCTGGGCGACAGAGCGAGACTCTGTCTCAAAAAAAAAAGGAAAGGAAAGAAAAATATTCTTCATAAAACGCTAATGGTGGAGACACATTATTATACCTTCATCCGAGCCTGTGAAACATCTGGTGGGAAGAGAGACCCCTCAAGTAAACCCTGGACTTTGGTGATGATGTGTCCCTGCAGGTTCTTCAGTTGTAACAAATGTGTGCTCTGGTGGGGATGTTACTGTGGAGGAGGCTGTGCGTGCGTGGGGGCAGAGGTGCATGAGAACTCTCTGTACCTTCTGCTCAATTTGGCTGTGAACCTCAGGCAGCTTTGAAAAATAAAAGTTTTTTTCTTTTTCTTTTTTTTTTTTTCTGAGACAGAGTCTGGCTCTGTCGCCAGGTGCCAGGCTGGAGTGCAGTGTCGAGATCTTGGCTCACTACAACCTCTGCCTCCTGGGTTCAAGCAATTCTCCTGCCTCAGCCTCCCAAGTAGCTGGGACTATGGGCGCATGCCACCACGCCCAGCTAATTTTTGTATTTTTAGTAGAGGTGGGGTTTTACCATGTTGGCCAGGATGGTCTCAATCTTTTGACCATCAATCATGATCTGCCCGCCTCAACCTCTCAAAATGCTGGGATTACAGGTGTGAGCCACCATGCCCAGTGTTTTTTTTTTTTTTTTTTTTGATTGTGCCTTGCTCTATCGCCAGGCTGGAGTGCAGTGGCATGATCTCGGATCACTGCAGCCTCCACCTCCCAGGTTCAAGCGATTCTCCTGCCTCTGCCTCCCGAGTAGCTGGGACTACAGGCATATGCCACCACACCCAGCTAACTTTTGCATTTTAGTAGAGACGAGGTTTCACCATGTTGGCCAGGATGGTCTGGATTTCCTGACCTCATGATCTGCCCGCCTCGGCCTCCCAAAGGGCTGGGATTATAGGCGTGAGCCACCAGGTCTGGCCAATAAATAAAAGCTTTTTTTTTTTTTTGAGATGGAGTCTCGCTCTGTCGCCCAGGCTGGAGTGCAATAGCTTGATCTCGGCTCACCGCAACCTCTGCCTCCCAGGTTCAAGCAATTCTCCTGCCTCAGCCTCCCAAGTAGCTGAGACTACAGGTGCCCGCCACCATACCCAGCTAATTTTTCTATTTTTAGTAGAGACAGGGTTTCATCATATTGGCCAGGCTGGTCTCAAACTCCTGACCTTGTGATCCACCCGCCTCGGCCTCCCAAAGTGCTGGGATTACAGGCATAAACCCCCACGTCCGGCCAAAAAGCTATCTTTAAAGAGTTTTGCTAAGTGGAAGAAGTCAGTTGCAAAAGGCCACCTCATAGGGTTTCATTTATATGAAATGTCCAGAAAAGGCCAATCCACAGAGATGAAAAGTGGGCGAGCGGTCGCCAGGGCTAGGGGGAGCAGGGAAGTGGAGAGTGGTTAGTAATGGGTCCACAGTGTGTTTTGGGGGTGATAAAAACGTTCTAAAATTGATTGTGGTGATGGTTGCACAACTCCGTGAATATACCAACCACCACAGCACTGCACACTTTAAAATGGTGAATGGTGTGGCATGTGAATTCGATCTCAATAAAGCCATTTTATCTTAAAAAATCTGTAGGTTGGCAGGGCGCAGCGGCTCACACCTGTAATCCCAGCACTTTGTGAGGCCGAGGCGGGTGAATCACTTGAGGTTAGCAGTTTGAGACCAGCCTGGTCAACATGATGAAACCCCATCTCTACTAAAAATACAAAAATTAGCCAGGTGTGGCGGTGCACACCTGTAATCCCAGCTACTTGGGAGGCTGAGGCAAGAGAATCGCTTGACTCCAGGGAACAGAGGTTGCAGTGAGGTGAGATTGTGCCACTGCGCTCCAGCCTAGGTGACAGAAGGAGACTCTCTCAAAAAAAATAAAGTCTGTAGAAAATGACAAAAAAAGGGAGCTGGAGCTGGAGCTGTTGCCACCGCACATCCCAGCTCACCCTACCTCACCTCATTCAGGGCAGAGGAAGTGACTTGCCCAGACCACATGAGCAGTGGGCAGCAGGGCTTGCTGTCCACCCCGCTGCAGTCCCCCTGCTGTGAAATGGGGACACTGGCCCTGGTGGGCCTGGGTCTGGGGTCCCTCCTCCGCTGGGGTTCTCAGGTCCTTGTGTGAGGACTTCTGTGTGAGTAGCTGGGGCAGCCGCTCTGCTCCACCTGGTCCCTGCCTCCCAGAGGACAGCTGCGACTTCCTGGAGAGATTGCTCAGCAGCTGGAGTGCAGGGCACAGCTGAACCCCCAAATAAGATCACAGCCACCCCCAGTGAGTTCCTGACTTGTCCAACGACACAGAGCCAGCTTCCTCCTGGGCCCCAGCGTGCGGTGGGGTTAGCCCCCTTCTGGAGGCCGTCTCAGCCAACCTCCTAAGTGACCCCAATCTGAGTACAGGCCTCATTCAGCCAGGCCTCCTGTGCCCGCTTGGTGCGGTCCTGGGCTGGGCGCAGTCCTGGGTGCTGGGGCCAAGGTGAGGGGTACAGCTCACAGGCAGCCTCACTCTCCCAGATGCTCCAGCTCAGCCCCCGAGCTATCCGACCTTGCTCAACCAAGCTCCAAGACTTCTGTGAGACTGAGGCCTCTTCGCTGGGCATTTAGGGCCTCCCGGGCTGGGTTCACCAGCCTCTCCTGCCTCTTCTCCTACCACCCATGTGCCTGGGGCTCTGGAGAAGGGAAAGTGACCCCAGCCTGTTCCTGGAACAAGCCCCACCCCTCCTCCCTCTTTTGGGCTCACTGTGTTGCGTCCTCCGGAACACCCTTCCCTGCCTGGCTCCTTGGTCCCAATCTCCAAATCCCCGAGGCTGGACCACAGGGAGCCGGGGTGGGGGCAGCTGACAGACCCCTGGCTCTGTCCCGTTGGGGAGGGTGTGTGGCGGTCGAGGTGGTGACCAGTGCTACTCAGAGCGAGCCCAGCTGAGCACCGGCCGTGGGCCAGCGGCTTGCCAAGGGCTTCCCACGGCTGAAGCCATCCACTGCCACGGAGCCGACCTCTCCTGAGGGAAGCAGCTTGCTCCGGTCACAGAGTGAGCAGGCGGCGCAGTGGGACTTGGACCTGGACCCCAGAGCTGTCCTGTGAATCTTGGTGTCACTCGAGCCAGCCCTAGCCTTCCTGTAGGAATTTAAAGGGACAGAAGCGCAGCCCCAGGCCAGTGAGGCACTTTACAGACCAGTGCATGGCCAGTGTGGACAAGGTGGGGTAGGGGCGCTGCGGGGGCCAGCACCGGGGCTGGGGGAGGGGACGTGTGAACTGAGTGTGAAGAACCATTTGCCAGGCAGGTGGAGGGGGCAGGGCACTAGGAGCAGGATGTGCCAAGGCAGGGGAGAGCCCAGAGTGAGCAGAGTCCCCAGCCCTCAGGGCCCTGCAGTGGGAGAGGCACGCTTGCTCCCTGTCCCCCTGGGCCACTTAAGAAGCAGGCATGGAGTGGGGAGCCAGGCTGGGGCTCGCAGACAGCCTTCCTGAACCAGCCACTGATGTCCTGAGCCCTGCTACCCAGAGACTGGGGTGAGGCTTGGCCCAGAGGCCCAGAGAGGGCAAGACATCCTGGAGCCGCTCAACAGGAAGGGACTGAGGGTGCAGGCCCAGCTCATGTCCATCTCTGTCCTCCCAGCCCGGACAGCCTGTTTCCAGAGGCCACCACAGAACATGCCTGCTGCCTGAGGTGTCGGTGTATTGGTGAGGGTCCCCTGACTGCCTGATACATTCCCATGTGATCACATAGTGAAGTTCCATGATCCATTCTCATTCCCTTTATGCCGCGACTGCCAGGAAACTCATAGCTAAGATCTTGGGTGTTTTTTTTTTTTTTTTTTGAGACGGAGTTTCACTCATGTTACCCAGGCTGGAGTGCAATGGCGCGATCTCGGCTCACCGCAACCTCCGCCTCCTGGGTTCAGGCAATTCTCCTGCCTCAGCCTCCTGAGTAGCTGGGATTACAGGCACGCGCCACCATGCCCAGCTAATTTTTTGTATTTTTAGTAGAGACGGGGTTTCACCGTGTTGACCAGGATGGTCTCGATCTCTTGACCTCGTGATCCACCCGCCTCGGCCTCCCAAAGTGCTGGGATTACAGGCTTGAGCCACTGTGCCCGGCCTGGGACTGTTTCTTTCTTTCTTTTTTTATTTTTTTAAAGACGGGGTTTCATCATGTTGGTCAGGCTGGTCTTGAACTCCCGAACTCAGAGGATCCACCCGGTGGGCGGGGACTGTTTCTTATGGCTGGGCAGGAGGCCCCACCCCTCGCTCCTGCTGTGCTCCTGCTGTCTAGAGGCTGAGCCCTACAGCCCGGGTCCTCACTGCATTCAATGCAGCCTCCCTTTCAGGTGGGCCCATCTTCCTGCAGCTGCCAAAGGTCAGGAGGCACCTTTGGCCAGGCTGTGTCCCCTGCCTGCACACCCTTCCTGCTCCTTCCAGCCTAGCTCGGTCTGGGCTTCAGGCTGGGCTGGAGGCCACTCTCCAACCACAGCCCCCGGTGACCAGGCTGCTCTCTCCATCCCCATGCTAATGGGGTAGTCAGGCTCATCATGGGCGTTTCCTGAGTCTCCACAGAAGCCATGCCAAGGTGGGGTCTTCCACCTCAAAGCTGGGCCCCACACACGTGATTGAGTCCAGGGGTTTGCAGAGAGGTTGGCCCTAGGTAGGGGTGGGGCTGGGCCCCTAGGGCTGCCCCTGTTGGGGAAGGGAGTTTCCATCCCTGGGAGAGTGACCTGAGGATCTCTGAACTTGGGGGACATTCTGATCTCTGAATATGAGGATTTTGAACATGGGGGGCCACTCATCTCCCATTGTGTGACCCTCCCGGCCTCCCTGCACCCACACCTGTGTGCTGGGTGATCCCTGCGCTTTGTTGATTGGCTGACTGATCCGTGGCAGGGCTGACACCATGACCCCCAAGCCTCCTGCCCCAGGGCTGGACAGGGGATGCTGGGACCAACAGGCAGCTCCTCAGACACTCCAAATGGTTCAGGTGCCAAAGTACCAAGGAAAAGGGAGACAGCAGGCCAGGAGACCAGAATCTGGGGGGTCTGAGGGCTGCTGGGGAGAGGGGAGGCTTCAGGGCAGGACACCCACTGCCTGACGGTTTTATCCACACCATGTCCCGGCTGCAATGGACAAGGTCTTGTCTCCTGGCAAAAGAAGGTGGGTTCAGAACGGCAGGCTTTGCCTCAGGACACTGCTGGAAGAGCACTACCCCTGGGCCTGATCCTAGTGCCCTCAGTGAACCGGTCAAGTCAACCAGTCTGTCCCCTGAGGGGTGGGCTGGACCAGCGGAGCCTTCAGACCCCTGACTCCTCTGCCTTTTTTTTTTTTTTTAATAGAGACAGGGTTTCTCCTTGTTGGTCAGGCTGGTCTCGAACTCCTGAACTCAGGTGATCCACCCACCTCAGCCTCCCAAAGTGCTGGGATTACAAGCAAGAGCCACCACGCCCAGCCTCCTCTGCCTTTTTTGTTGTTGTTTTGGAGACAGTCACACTCTGTCACCCAGGCAAGAGTGCAACGGCATACTCTCAGCTCACTACAACCTCCCCCTCCTGGGTTTGGGTGATTCTCCTGCCTCAGCCTCCTGAGTAGCTGGGATTACAGGTGCAAACCACTATGCTTTTTGTGTTTTTAGTAGAGACTGGGTTTTACCATGTTGGCCAGTCTGATCTGGAGCCCCTGACCTCAAGTGATCCATCTGCCTCGGCCTCCCAAAGTGGTGGATTACAGGCGTTAGCCACTGTGTCTGGCCAAGCAATGTCCTCTCCATTCACCCCACCCCCACTGGTCAGAACCATCATGCTGCAGGGAGACCCAGGCTCTGGCAGGGTGGTGGTTCTGGTCAGTGGAGGTGGGGTGGTGAGGGGCACCAGGGGCCGCAGCTGTTGAGAAGCCACTGACCCTGCACCTGTGCCTGGCCTGGTGGGCCAGTCCTGGGTCCATGGGCTCTGGGGGACAGAGATCAGGCCCAATCCTCCTTGGGCTCCCTGCACCCTAGACCACCCAACGGTGACCAAGACAAGGCCTTGGAGATCCTAGGCTGGCAGGGCCCAGGATGGACCTGCTGGATTCCCTGTCCTCAGCCAGGCCAGGGGTGGCTAAACACTGTGCTGGCCGGGTCATGGCCCTGCCCCACTGTCCAGCCCGAGGCTGGGGGCTGCCAACCTGGGCCTGGGCAGGTGCGGGTCACCCCACCCTCCGGGCCCGCAGCCTCAGCCTCCTCCTCCAGATGCCAGATGCTGGAGCGCAGACAGCCCCTCTCAACTCCCCAGGCCCCGCCAGGACCCTGTAGGGTTATTTATTTTGGCAGAGGGAGGAGGTGCAAGGAAAGACCACCCCAGCTCTAAGCCCGAGGGGCTGCTGTGACCCCGCCCCCGTTGTCCAGATAAGGAAACTGAGGCCCCAGGAGAGCAGACAAGCTCCAGGCCATCCAGAGGAGCTTCCCTGGTGTCTCCGCGCGGGCGGGGGAGTCTCTCCGCCGCCGCCCCCGCCGCCGCGTCTTTGTCTCCGTCACCATGGCTGCGCTTCCGCGCGCCCGCGGCCGCCGGCTGGGCTTCTCCCGGGGGAGCGAGGGCCAGGCACGGCGTGGGTGGGCGCGGGGGCAGGGGCCGCGGCCTGGGCGCTGTCGTCAGCGCGAAGGTCGCCCCCGCGGCCCGGAGGGCGGGACCGGCCGGGGCCTCCCGCAGGCTCTGCCGTCACCTCCAGGCCGGGGCGCGGGGTCCCCTCCGGGCAAATGGGCAAATGGGCGCGCAGGAAAGCGAACCGGCCCCGGCGCTGCCCCGCTGTTCCCGACGGGGCGGGGCGGGACCCGGAAGCCAGGCGGCCCCCACCGGCCCCACCGGCCAGGACCCCGGGGGGTGGATCCGAGCCTCCCGCTGCGGCCCCGCCCGGGCACGTGGATGCGAATCCACGCGGCTGGGGAGGTCGCGGGAGGCTGGGGCGCAGCGGGTGCCGGCTGCCTGGTGTTCTGAGCACAACGTGGCGGCCCGTGTTGAGCCGGTGCGTTCATCTCACGCCCAGGAGCCAGTCGACGGGACAAGACCGGAGCCAGGTGGCCTCGCCCCAGCGACCTCCAGCCGCGGATTTCAGTAGAGCTCAGCCGGGATCTGAAGATGCAGGAACCACCAGGAAGGGCGCTGAGCGCTGGGTGAACGTCCTGCACAAAGGCCCGGAGGCCCAAAGCTGCGGCTCTTCCCCAAGCTGAAGGACGGGCTCCTCGCCGGAGTGAGGGGCCGAAAGAGAGGTCCGGGGGTGGCTCAGGCTGGGGCCGGGAGGCAAGGCCTGCGCTCTGGCTGTGACCTGTGCGAGCCCATGGGGTCCTGAGCCTGGAAGGGACCACACTTGCTTTAATACGCTGCTGTTGCCGTCTTGAAATTCTTAATACTTTTTGAACAAGAGTCCCTGTAGTTGCATTTTGCAACGGGCCCTGCAAATTTTGTAGTCTGTCCTAGGAGGAGCATAGCAGAACCAAGGGAGTTTGTTAGAGTTTATTTTCTAAACAGTGATAAAAATATACATAACAAAATTGACTATTGTAATCTTTGTTTTTGAGATGAAGCCTTGCTCTGTCGCCCAGGCTGGAGTGCAGTGGCACGATCTTGGCTCACTGCAAGCTCTGCCTCCCGGGTTCAAGCGATTCTCGTGACTCAGCCTCCTGAGTAGCTGGGATTACAGGTGCTTGCCACACACCCGGCTAATTTTTGTATTTTTAGTAGAGACGGGGTTTCACCATATTGGCCAGGCTGGTCTCGAACTCCTGACCTCAGGTGATCTGCCCACCTCAGCCTCCCAAAGTGCTCAGATTACAGTTATGAGCTACCATGGCTGACCAGCATTCCTTTTAAATAAATGCATCACATTCCATTTAAAAAAAAAATTAGCCAGGTATGCCTGAGGTGGGAAAATCACTTCAGCCCAAGAGGTTTAGGCTGTAGCTAGCTGTCATCTCTCTACTGTACTCCAGCCTGGGTGACAGTGTGGAACCCTGTCTCAAAATTAAATAAACAAACATAACACACTTGTTTATTCCTTTACCAGTTGACGGATAACTGGGTTGTTTCTAGTTTGGGACGGTTGTGAGTGGAACAGCTAGCATTTTACAGACAGAAGGAGACTAGAGCATGGTGTCTTGTGGGGCAGCCTGTTCCCAGAGCCTCTGTTTTGGGGGAGCCTGTGGCGCTGGATGCAGCACACAGTCTGTCCTGTGGCCACGTGGAGAAGCCAGCTCAGGAGCGCTTGCGCTGGGAGGCCTGCAGCACCCTGCATCCCCGGTCTGGCCTAAGTGGGACTTAGAATTCAGCAGGGCTTGCTCTGGGCAAGGGTGAGAAAGGGGAGGTCACTCTGAGCTTAGAGAGGAAACCCCACCTGGCCCCAGACACCTGGATCCAGGTGGGTGGGACCCCCAAGTGGTGTCTGGGTTGGTGTCTGTGCTGCCCCCGCTCTCAGGCCCCTACACTCTCTCAGATCCCACCCTTCCTCTAGGGCCAGGGAAAGCCAGAGTGGGGCCCAGCCTCTGCTCCAGAGCCCTCAGCTGCCCCCACCACCCCGCCCGCTCTGTGTCAGAACTTCCTCCCCTCCTAAGCCCCATGCCGGGACTGAGGGGGGGAGGGGGCTCCAGGAAGGGACCCAGACACCTGCTAGGGCCTCGGACTGGGCACCTGCCTTGGCTCTGGAAATACACCCGTGCCAAAATCAGGCTCCCTGGCAGAACCACAATGGGACTTGGTCAGGCTGCCCCAGCAGGACGAGAGGCGTGACTTGACTTGGCCCATCTCAGGACTGCAGGGGCCCCTGGGCGTGGGAGGTGGGGAGTGAGTCAGCGTTATTAGTTGACAACCGTGCCCCTCCAAGGTGGGGCTGCCAACCCCATTACAAGGTTGAGGAAACTGAGGCTGTGAGGCCAGGTGCCTGGGCCCTGCCACCGGAGGGACTGGAGGGCCTAGAGTCATGGGGCAGGCAGCTCTGACCAGAATTCTGTTTTGTTTTTGTGATTTTTTGTTTGTTTTCCTCTAATGCGTGATCTGGGCTCTACTGACCAGAATTCTGACCCATAAATTCTGACCCATTCAATTCTGCAGCCTTTCCTTCATATCCCTCCCCGGGCAGGGCTCCCCAGATTGGCTCTGCCCTGCCCAGCTGTTTCCTGCCTCTTTGCCTATGACAGGGGCTTTTGTCATCCCCCTTTTTTAGAGGAGGAAACTGAGGCCCAGAGAGGTAAGGTAAGTTGCCCAAGACCACCGTAAGATATGCACAGGGAGCGGTGAGAGGCCCTGTTCCCGGAAAGGGGTCCTGATCCAGGGCCCAGGAGAGGAGGGTTCTTGGATCTCACACAAGAAAGAATTCCAGGTGAGTCTACAGAGCAAAGGGAAAGCAAGTTTATTAGGAAAGTAAAGGAAAAAGGAGTGGCTTCTTCATAGACGGAGCAACAAGAGGGCTGCTGGTTGCCCATTTTTATGTGTGTGTTTTGTTTTTTTTTTTGAAACAGAGTCTGGCTCTTGTCACCCAGGCTGGAATGCAGAGATGCTATCTCGGCTCACTGCAACCTCTGCCTCCCCGGTTCAAGTGATTCTTGTCCCTCAGCCTCCTGAGTAGCTGGGATTATAGGCGTACGTCATCACAACCAGCTAATTTTTGTATTTTTAGTAGAGACAGGGTTTCACCATGTTGGCCAGGCTGCCCTCAATTTCCTGACCTCATGATCTGCCCACCTCAGCTTCCCAAAGTGCTGGGATTACAGTGTGAGCCACGGCACCCAGCCCCATGCCTTCCCTTTTTAGACCATGTGGGGTGACTTTCTGACATTGCCATGGCATCTGTAGACTGTCACAGCGCTGGTGGGAGTGTGGCAGTGGGGGACCAGAGTCACTCCTGTAGCCATCTTGGTTTTGGTGGGTGTTGGCCACTTCTTTACTGCACCCTGTTTTATCAGCAGGGTCTTTGTGACCTGTGTCTTGTGCCGACCTCCTGTCTCCTCCTGTGACTTAGGATGCCTTAACCAGAGGCTGGGTGTGGTGGCTCACACCTGTAATCCCAGTACTTTGGGATGCCAAGTGGGTGGATAAGGAGGTTAGGAGTTCAAGACCAGCCTGGCCAAGATGGTGAAATCCAATCTCTACTAAAAATAAAAAAGCATGGCATGGTGGTGGGTGCCTGTAATTCCAGCTACTCGGGAGGCTGAGGCAGGAGAATCGCTTGAACCTGGGCGGCAGAGTTCAGTGAGCCAAGACTGTATCACTGCCCTCCAGCCTGGGCAACAGAGTGAGACTCTGCCAAAAAAAAAAAAAAAATGCCTTAACCGTCTGGGAGTGCAGCCCAGTAGGTCTCAGCCTCACTTTACCCATCCCCTATTCAAGATGGAGTCACTCTGGTTCACATGCCTCTGACAGCCAGAATCACCCTCCAGCCACTGGGCTCCAGACAGGGACTCTCAGCCATCCCCAACCCCCACCAACTGTGCCTAGGCCCACGGTGGCAGCCTGGCAGCCCCAGACATAGCCCTCTGCCCTTGGTGAGTGCCAGTAACCGAGGCATCCCCAGAAATCCCTTTTTTCTTCTTTGTTTTTTGAGATGGGATCTCGTTATGTTGCCCAAGCTAGTCTCGAACTCCTGGGCTCAAGTGATCTCCCGCCTCAGCCTTCCAAAGTGCTAAGATCACAGGTGTGAGCCACTGCACCCAGCCCAGAAATCCCTTTCTGACCCAAACGCACCAGCATTCCTCTTCCTTACCCTCCTTTGCTCATAGCTGTCCACACAGCTGCTGGGGTCTTGGACACCTGGCCTATGATGAGTGTCCCTAGACAGAGCCAGCATCTCGGGGCAGGTTCCCAGGGCATCCCAGGGTGAAAGAAAGCCCAGTGGAATGTGCTGAGGGGTTCCATCTGTGGCAGAATTAATAAAAGCAAAGTCCTGCACCAACCTGGGCACCCATCACTGGGAACCAGGTACACATGGGGGTTCCCACACAGGGGGCTGAAAAAGGAGGAAGAAAGCTCTTTCTGGACGTCTTGACGTGGAGGGAGCGCCTGGACAGACTGCTGAGTGAGTGGAGCAGGATGCAGACTTGGGCGCTCATGAGAGAGATTATTTCTGTGGAAGAGAGAGGAAGGGAGGGAGAAAGTGACAGAGACAGGCTGAGGTGCGATGGCTCATGCCTGTAATCCCAGCGCTTTGGGAGGCTGAGGCAGGTGGATCACCTGAGGTCAGGAGTTCAAACCAGCCTGGCCAACAAGGCAAACGCCCATCTCTGCTAAGAATACAAAAAGTCAGCCAGGTGTGGTGGTGCACACCTGTAGTCCCAGATACTTGGGAGGCTGAGGCAGGAGAATCACCTGAGCCTGGGAGGCAGAGGTTGCAGTGAGCTGAGATTGCTCCACTGCACTCCAACCTGAGTGACTGAGTGAGACCCTGTCTCCAAAAAAAAAAAAAAAAAAGGGAGGCCGGGCGCGGTGGCTCAAGCCTGTAATCCCAGCACTTTGGGAGGCTGAGGCGGGTGGATCACGAGGTCAAGAGATCGAGACCATCCTGGTCAACACGGTGAAACCCCGTCTCTACTAAAACTACAAAAAATGAGCTGGGCATGGTGGTGCGTGCCTGTAATCCCAGCTACTCAGGAGGCTGAGGCAGGAGAATTGCCTGAACCCAGGAGGCAGAGGTTGCGGTGAGCCGAGATGGCGCCATTGCACTCCAGCCTGGGTAACAAAAGCAAAACTCCGTCTCAAAAAAAAACAAAACAAAACAAAACAAAAAAAAGGCCAGCTGCTGCTGCTGTGGTACATGCCTGTAGTCCCAGCTACTTGAGAGACTGAGGTGGAAGGATCACTTGAGTCCAGGATTTCATGGCTGCAGTGGGCTATGATCATGCCTGTGAATAACCATTGTACTCCAGCCTGGGCAACACAGTGAGACCCCTTCTCTCTCTTTTTTTTTTCTTGAGACAGAGTCTCTCTCTGGCACCCCAGCTGGAGTGCAACGGCGTGATCTCGGCTTACTATAACCTCTACTTCGCAGGTTCAAGTGATTCTCCTGCCTCAGCGTCCTGAGTAGCTGGGACTACAGGTGCCCGCCACCATGCCCGGCTAATTTTTGTGCTTTTAGTAGCGACGGGGTTTCATCATATTGGCCAGGCTGGTCTTGAACTCCTGACCTTGTGATCCAAACTCACCTCCTGCCATTTTCTCAAGTCCTCTCAGCCCCAGGAGCGCCACCTTCCCTGGCCCAGGCGGTTACTATATTCTCCTGGTGCGGGTTCTGGTTACTGTAATCTCTCGTGTATGAGCCCCTGAGTGTTCCCAGGGGCTACAGTTCCTCCCCCATCTCTGCCTCTAAATGGGAGCCTGTCCCCAGGGAGGGAGAAGCTTGTGTTGTTCAGGATGCCTGGGACTTCCCTGCTCACTCTTCAAGGAGGCTTCTCCTCCCCTATCCCTTTCTATTAATTACTGTGTATTTTTATCTGAGTAATGCAATAGTGTAAAGTATAGGCACATGATATGCATAGAATTTTAAAAGGCAAACAGACATAATGAAAAGCAGCAGCCCCTCCCACCTGTCGCACTCTTAATCGTCCCCAGAGACAGCCACATTCAACTCTTTGGCTCCTTTTTCTGGATTTTTATCTCCATGTTTATAAATAACATTCTTGTGCTGCTGTTACTTGATTTAACAACCCAGCCATTATCTACTGGCTTTCCCTTATGGGAGATGAGTTTCACATTCTTTACACTCTTCTGTGCCACACACGCCCCCCATGCTCTCCCTGTGTCACCTCTCATTATCAATATATAGCCATTTTGGATCAAGTCAATATTGAGTTTCATCATAATGATGATATAAACATTGTTGGCTACTGAGTCAACTAATGCACTGTGGTTATGTATCCTCTCAGGTTTAACTTTTAGTTTTTCATGAAGTTAATAATTGCCTTTCTTTTCGGTTGCTTAGTGTACTTAGACTCCTTCCAAAGTAACTCCCAGGCTGGGGGCAGTGGCTCGTGCCTGTAATCCTAACACTTTGGGAGGCTGAAGCCAGCACACTGCCTAAACTCAGGAGTTCAAGAGCAGCCTGAGCATCACAGTGAAACCCTGCCTCTATTAAACATACAAAAAATATTAGCCAGGCATGGTGGCATGTGCCTGTAGTCCCAGCTACTCGAGAGGCTGAGGCAGGAGAATCACTTGAACCTGGGAGGGGGAGGTTGCAGTGAGCCGAGATCACACCACTGCACTCCAGCCTAGCTAGGTGACAAAGCTAGACTCTGTCTCCAGATTAAAAAAAAAAAAAAAAAAGTAGCTCTCAAAGATCCCTGCCCTTGGTGTTTGCGCCCTTTTTAGTCCCCTCTTGAGTGTGGGAATGACCTGTGACTCGCTGGGACCAACAGGACAAAGATGATGGAACATATGTGATGATATCACATAAGACTGGCCTGCCCATCTCTCGTGGGTCTCTTCCCCCCTCTCTGGCTTAGAAGAATGAAGCTGCTGCCGGGCGTGGAGGCTCACACCTGTAATCCCAGCACTTTGGGAGACCGGGGTGGGCGGATAACCTGAGGTCAGGAGTTTGAGACCACCCTGACCAACATGGAGAAACCCCATCTCTACTAAAAATACAAAATTAGCTGGGTGTGGTGGCACAAGCCTGTAATCCCGGCTACTTGAGAGGCTGAGGCAAGAGAATTGCTTGAACCTGGGAGGCGGAATGTGAGATCGCACCATTGCACTCCAGCCTGGGCAACAAGAGGGAAACTCCGTCTCAAAAAAAAAAAAAAAAAAAAAAGAAGGAAGCTGCCATGCTGTTACATTGAGGGGCCCCCATGGCAAGGAACAGCCATGTGGAGCTAACAGCTTGCCTCTAGGGCAGTCTCTAAATCCAGTTGCTGGCAAAAAACTGAAGCCCTCAGTCCTACAGCAGCAAATAACTGAACTCCACCAGCAACTTCAGTGAGCTCAGAAGCAGATCCTTCCCAGCCAAATTCAACTGAAATCCCAGTGGGCACCTTGGTTGCGGCTTTGTCAGACCCTAAGCGAATGATCCACCTCAATCACGCCCAGACTTCTGATGCTCAGAAACTGTAAGATAAGTATGTGCCAGTTATTTATCTATTTCTCCTTCCTTCCTCCTTTCCTCCTTTCTCCTTCCTTCCTCTCTCTGCTTTCTTCTCTCTCCTCTCTTTTTCTTTCTTTCCTTCCTTTCTTCCTCCGTCTCTCCCTCTCTCTCTCTTTCTTTCCAGAGTCTTGCTCTGTCACCCAGGCTGGAATGCAGTGGCGTGATCTCAGCTCACTGCAACCTCTGCCTCCCAGGCTCAAGCAATCCTCCCGCCTCAACCTCCAGAGCCAGCTGGGACTACAGGCACATACCACCATGCCTGACTAGTTATTTTATTAATTTACTTATTTATTTATTTTTTAAATTTCTTTTTTTTTTTTTTTAAAGACAGGGTTTCACCATGTTGGTCAGGCTGGTCTTGAACTCCCAACCTCAGGTGATCCGCCTGCCTTGGCCTCCAAAGTTCTTGGATTACAGGCGTGAGCCACCATGCCTGGCCTTTTCTGTTTTATTATTATTATTATTTTTTATTTTAAAATAATTTTTTTGCCGGGCACGGTGTCTCAAGCCTGTAATCCCAGCACTTTGGGAGGCCGAGGCGGGTGGATCACGAGGTCAACAGATCGAGACCATCCTGGTCAACATGGTGAAACCCCGTCTCTACTAAAAATACAAAAACATTAGCTGGGCATGGTGGTGCGTGCCTGTAATCCCAGCTACTCAGGAGGCTGAGGCAGGAGAATTGCCTGAACCCGGGAGGCGGAGGTTGCGGTGAGCCGAGATCGCGCCATTGCACTCCAGCCTGGGTAACAAGAGCGAAACTCCGTCTCAAAAAAAAAAAAAAAAAATTTTTTTTAAGATGGGGTTTCACCATGATGGCCAGGCTGGTCTTGAACTCCTGACCTCAGGTGATCCACCCACCTCAGCCTCCCAAAGTGCTAGGATTACAGTCATGAGCCACCATGCCCGGCTATTTTATTATTCTTTTTTTAAATTTTGAGATGGAGTCTCACTCTGTTGCCCACACTGGAGTGCAGTGGCACAATCTTGGCTCACTGCAACCTCCGCCTCTTGGGTTCAAACGATTCTCCTGCCTCAGCCTCCTGAGTAGGTGGGACTACAGGCATGTGCCACCATGCCCTGCTAATTTTTTATTTTTAGTAAAGACAGAGTTTTACCATGTTGGCCGGGCTGGTCTTGAACTCCTGACCTCAGGTGCTCTGCCTGCCTAGGCCTCCCAAAGTGCTGGGATTACAGGCATGAACGACTTCGCCTGGTCTGTTTTTGTATTTTTTGTAGATTTTTTTTTTTTCAAAATGGATTCCTGCTCTGTCACCCCAGCTGCAGTGCAGTAGCGCAATCTCGGCTCACTGCAACCTCTGCTCCCGGGTTCCAGCAATTCTCCTGCCTCAACCTCCCGACTAGCTGGGATTACAGGTGCCCACCACCATGACTGGCTAATTTTTGTATTTTAAGTAGGGTTGGGGTTTCACCACGTTGCCCAGGCTGCCCTTGAACTTCCGGTCTCAAGCGATCTGCCTGCCTTGGTCTCCCAAAGTGCTGTGATCACAGGGGTGAGCCACCGCACCCTACCCTGGCAATTTCTTTCCTTTTTTTTTTTTTTGAGATGGTGTCTCCCTCTGCCCAGGCTGGAGTGCAGTGGCACAATCTCAGCTCACTGCAACCTCAGCCTCCCAGGTTTGAGCAATTCTCCTGCCTCAGGTGCACACCACCACGCCCAGCTAATTTTTTGTATTTTCAGTAGAGACGGGGTTTCACTGTGTTAGCCAGGACAGTCTGGATCTCCTGACCATGTGATCTGCCCGCTGCCCGCTTTAGCCTGCCAAAATGCTGGGATTATAGGCGTGAGCCACCACGCCCAGCCAACCCTGGCAATTTCTTATGGAATAGTAGATAACTAATAACTTAGCTTTCTTTGTGCCCATCTCTAAGTCTCCTCAATGCTCCACAATCTCTCAATCCTATTTCCTAGGCGTCACAGTCTGCCCTCACCCACCCCACAGTTTCCCTTCAGAAGCACACCTCCCAGAACAGTCCCTGCCGCCTGCTCTCTGAGCCTGCAGCACAGCTACTGTGACCTGGATTTTCCCTTTGTCACTCTCTCGGGTTGGATCCCTGTTTCCGGGAGCTCATGACTTTCTCTTGGTTTCTTCCCTCATTTTGCCAGAGAACATCCTCCAGTAGCTTCTCGAGAAAAGGTGCGTGGGAGACTGATTTAATTCTTGCATGTCTGAAAAGGTGTTTGTCTAATCTCATGCTTGATATCTTCGCTTGCTATAAAATTTCAACTTGCAAATCATTTCCCCAGCAATTTTAAGGCATTTTTCTATTGCCTTCTAGCTTCCAATGTTGCCATTATCCACAGCCGCCAGGCGCGGTGGCGCGTGCCTGTAGTCCCAGCTACTCCGGAGGCTGAGGTGGGAGGATCATTTGAGCCCAGGAGTTCTGGGCTGTAGTGTGCTATGCTGATCAGGTGTCTACACTAAGTTCGGCATCAATATGGTGACCTCTCGGGAGTGGGGGACACCAGGTTGCCTAAGGAGGGGTGAACTGGCGCAGGTTGGAAATGGAGCAGGTCAAAACTCCTGTGCTGATCAGTAGTGGGATCGCACCTGTGAATAGCCACTGCACTCCAGCCTGGGCAACACAGTGAGACCATCTCTTAAAAAAAAAAAGAAGTCCACAGCCAGCCAGGTGCAGTGGTGGCTTTCACCTGTATTCCTAGCACTTGGGGAGGATGAGGCGGGCAGAGCTCTTGAGCCCAGGAGTTCAATACCAGCCTGGACAATATGAGGAAACCCCTTCTCTACAAAAAATACAAAAATTAGCTGGGTATAGAGGCGTGGGCCTGTAGTCCCAGCTGCTTGGGAGCCTGAGGTCACTGACCTTGAGGTCCAGGCTGCACTGAACTGTGATTGTGCCATTGCACTCCAGGCTGGGTGACAGAGCAACACCTTGTCTCAAAAAAAAAGAAGAAACCCACAGTCTTTCTGCCCCCAATCTGTTTTGTTGTTGTTTGAGACAGGGTCTTACTCTCTTGACAGGCTGGAGTGCAGCCTGATCTCGGCTCACCGCAACCCCTGCTTCCCAGGCTCAAGTGATTCTCCTGCCTCAGTCTCCCGAGTAGCTAGGATTACAGGCACAGGCCACCACACCTGGCTAATATTTGTATTTTACGTAGTAACAGGATTTCACCCTGTTGGCCAGGCCGGTCTTGAACTCCTGACCTCAGATGAGCCACCCGCCTCAGCCTCCCAAAGTGCTGGGATTACAGGGGTGAGCCATTGTGCCTGGCCTCTTTTTTTTTTCTTCTTTTCTTGAGACGAGCAAGGGCTCACTGTGTTGCCCAGGCTGGTCTCAAACTCCTGGGCTCAAGTGATCCTCCTGCCTCGGGCTCCCCAAGTGCTGGGATTACAGGCGTGAGCCTCCATGTGGGGCCACTTCACCTTTCCCATGGGCTAGAAGTCCGAGTGCTCAGAGGGCTGCAGTCGGGATGCTGCCCCTGCACGTCGTCCAGGGGCTCTGCTGGGGAAGAATCTTGCTTCCCAGCTCCCTGGCTGCGGGCAGGCCTCGCTCCCTCGTGGCTGTGTGATGGGGGCCCTAGCTTTTCGCAGGCTGTTGGCCTCCAGCTGCCCACAGTTCCTCAACACGGAGGCTTCCTCAACCTGCTGCTTCCGTCATCCAGCCCCTCAGGAAGTTCTGACTCCAGTCTGCTTCCTTACACAGAAGGTAAGCGTGGGAGGGACACTGTCACCACTGCCGTGTTCTATTTGGTTAGGAACAGCTCCGAGGTCCTGCCTACACTCAAGGGCGGATGAGGGTGTGAACACTAGAAGGCAGGAAACCCTTGGGGTCCCCTGGGGCTGCCCACCTCAGGGGCTGGAACCATCCCAGGAGCCACCTGACCCCTCTGCCTGCTGCAGGTGCAGCACCCAGGTCTGCCCTGCCCGGCTTCTCATGTGCTTCTCTGCTGAGTCTCATCAGTTTTGTTTTCCAAAAACCTGCTGGATGGACCTCTCATCCCTGGCCATCTCCCCTTTCTTGCCTGTTTATTCCTTGCCATCATTTTGCTGGAAGCATCATGAAGCTTCCAGAGGAAGCAGAAGTAAGCATGAGATTTATTTATTTATTATTTGAGACAGAGTCTTGCTCTGTCGCCCAGGTAGAGTGCAGTGGCTCGATCTCAGCTCACTGCAACCTCCACACCCCGGATTCATCAATTCTCTTGCCTCGGCCTCCCAAGTAGCTGAGATTACAGGCATCTACCACCACCCCTGGCTAATTTTTGTATTTTTAGTAGAGGTGGGGTTTCACCATGTTGGCCAGGCTGGTCTCAAACTCCTGACCTCAGGTGATCCACCTGCCTCGGCCTCCCTAATTGCTGGGATTACAGGCGTGAGCCACTGCACCTGGCCAGCATAAGGTTTAGATTCGGAGTTTAACCAGACTCCCCCACTGTCCACTGGTGAAGCCTGTCCATTGGACAGGTCCTAGTTTTGATAGGGTCTTCCCTGCCCCCCACCATGTGCCCCTCCATCTACACACTGAGGCCCCCACTGCTTCCTGTCTGCACCTTAGCAGCTAAGAGACACTGACAGGCAGACAGGTCGGGATGCCTTACACTCAGACTCCCAGGGAGGGGGTGCTGGGCTCACTGCTGTCCCCTCTCTTGAGACCTCCTCCTCCACTGGCTCATCCCCAGCCTGGGCCACCTCGCCTGGGCAGTTTTCCCTCAGCCGCACGGGCTGAACTGGGGTTCTTCCTCCTGTCGGGTTCATCCCAGCCGCGATCTTACTGTATTCCACAAACAACTGCAAAACGGCCTCACGCCCACCTCGCTCCTCCTCCTCACCACTCACACCAGGGTCGGGAGGCCCGTCTGGGAGTTGCAGGATGAAGCAACCATTTTCTTCCTGGCTTGCAGAGCCCCGGGAAGGGGCAGAGGCCGGAGGGACCTAGTAAAATGCGAATAGCCACTCTGCACCCAGCTGTGCCTCCTCGGCGGCTGGGCTGCGAACCAGAGGCTGCACGTGGCCCGCGCCTTCTGCTCCCGCCCCCACCCCGCTGTTCTTTCACTCACCGGAGTCCCGGAATCCTCTCTCTGGGCCAACCGCTGCGGGCACCTTCTTCCCCCAGCCCTGCCCCCTCTTTGGTCCCGTCTCCCCGCATCTCCTCCTGGGAATGTCTGGATACTCCCCTTCCCCACAGCTCTGTGGCACATGTCACCCTTGGCACTAGCTCAGGTGTGGTTCTAGGCTGTGAACGCCGCGCAGTGGGGCTGTGTCACCCCCGCCAAGCCCCAGGCTGGCTCAGAGCCCTGGAAGAGTCAGGCTCCTGGTCCCCGGTTAAAGCACTGCCCCGACCCTCGGTGCCGTCTGTAAAATGCGTCAAGGATTCCCTTCCCCGCAAGGCCGGGGCTTGAATCCCCAGCACTTATGGAGGCCGAGGTGGGAGGAGGGCTTGAGGCCAGGAGTTCAAGGCCCAGAGTGAGTGTGGGCGCGGCCCGGCTGCGGGGGTGGGTTGGGGTTGGGCGAGTTTGCGAGGCGAGGCCAGGTTTGGAAAGCAATCGGATTACTCCTCCCCATCAGCGCTGGAGGACAGGGTTCAAAGTCCTCACTTCGTCCCCTGGGGGAGGAGAGGGGCGCCGCGCGGGTTGGGGAGCCGTCCGCACACGAGCCCCCCGACCCCGCCCGGGAGCCTTGAAGGGGCGCGGGTGGGACTGAGGCGGTCGTCCCGGTTCCCATCCCAGCGACACCCCGCCCCCGAGGCCTCGGGCAGCGCCCTCCTCCTGAGCCTGCGGGGAGTGCTATCGCTGGGACGCGGGGACGAGACCGCGGGCCGCCTCCTGGTGTTTCTGCGCCACCCCGAGCTCCGTCGTCTGCGACCGCGCCCGCCGGCAACGGAAGAGAACTCGCCGACACGCCCGGGCCGTCGCCCCATTTCACCGACTGGGAGGCGGGGCGGGTCCTCCAGCCCGGACCCGGCAGGCGCCCCCAACCCGACTGCGCCGGAGGAGCCCGAGGCCGGGGCCCGACCCCCCGCCGCCAGCGCAGATGTTCTCTCGCGGGGTCTCCCAGGCAGCGTTTCAGGGGCCCTAGCTGGTTTTTGGGGGGCGGGAATGGGCTGCCCAAGGCGCCGTCACCACCTGGCAAGGCTTAGGGAGCCACTGGCCAGGATGGGGAGCCCCCGGGGCTGGGCGGATGCGGTGGGCGAGACTCCCCACGGCCGCGCCCTCTTCCCTCCTCCTAGTTCCCTGGCAAGAGGATAACTCCGCCTCCTGTTACAGCTGGAGAAACTGAGGCTCAGAGAGGTTGGGCCACTTTCTCAGGCTCAGCCATCAGGCTTTGAGCAGAGCCCTGAAGGATGGGAAAGAACTGGACATTTGGGGAAGGGAGAGGGGCGGGTCAGGCAGGAGAATGACTTGGACAAAGGCTGGAGATGCGCGAGGAGGCCTGCGGCCAGCTAGGCTGCACCAGGTGGGGTCAGCACACCTGCCCCTCTAGAGGGTCAGGAGCCTTCGCTGGCATCTGGGGGCTGAGTGGGCACAGGCAGCTGGGAGGAGCCCAGCAGAGTGGTCCAGTGTTTGCTGGAGAGATTCTGAGGCTGGTCCAGAGGGACAGCCACTGGGGCAGGCAGACAGGCCTTGGCCAGGTCTGTGGCCCCTGGTGACTGCTTGACATTGATTCTGGAGAGACACCAAATATCTGCATTTATTGGGGGCTGAGGAGGGGTGCGGGGTAGGCAGGATTCTTGCAGCCTCCGCACAAATCCTTCATCTGCTCTCTCAAAGGTGTGGGAGGCCAGTGCGGTGGTTCATGCCTGCAATCCCTGCACTTTTGGAGGCCAAGGTGGGAGAATGGATTGAGACCAGGAGTTCAAGACCAACCTGGCCAACATAGCAAGATCCCATCTCTAATACTGTGTGTGTGTGTGTGTGTGTGTGTGTGTGTGTGTGTGTGTGTAGGAAAAAGAAGTCTGGAAATGGTTAGGAGACACCTGTTGGGCTCCCTGGAGGGGGAGGTGCCCTGCAGTGTGATGGCCTGGCCTAAGGGGAGAGCTGCCTATGAAGAGGAGTGGCTCTTAGGGGCCTAGGGCAGACGCTAGAGGGCAGGGTGCTGGGCACACAGGCTGGACTGGCTGGGGCAAGGGGTGGGGGGCACAGCCCTGGGTGGGGCGCCTGGCACATGTGACCTCAGGGCTGGTGAGCTGGGAGGCCACATCTGGGGCATCAGCCCAGACAGGGTCTGGGGCAGCACTGTCCCACTGAGAGGGTAAAGAATGTGGCCATGCTCCCATCCAGCCACCAGAGCAGAAAGCTTGACCCCCTTGGGCCCTGCCCCCACACTGCCCTGCTTCTGTGCTGTCACAAGGCCAGGCTGCTCCCCAGAGGAGTCCACACCACTGCAGCCTCCCTTCCTGGCCTCCCCTACACTCCAGCTGCTTCCTCTTCCCTCGGTCATCCTTAGACACAGAGACCTTGTATCTTTGCCCTGACCTCAGCCCTTTTCCATCCAGCCTCCAACCCCTCTCCTGGGAGTGAGCTCCTCTCCCAGACCCTCTACCCTCCACCCCTGCTAAGGGCACCCACAGAGCCTCTTCTGATGTCACCTTTTCCTGAACCAATCCAGTATCAGCTCCCATTGGGGACATAGTGCCATATCTTGCAGGCTCTGAGGCCCAACCTGCCCAGCCAGCTTCCTCCTTGGGTATTAGCCAGTGTGAACTAGAATCCCCGCCAGCTCCAGCTCTTATCGGCTGAGGGATTTGAGAACAAGATACTTTTCTTCTCTTTTACAATTATTATTATTTTTTTGAAACGGAGTCTTGCCCTGTCTCCCAGGCTGGAGTGCAGTGAGACAATCTCAGCTCACTGCAACCTCCACCTCCCAGGTTCAAGCAATTCTCCTGCCTCAGCTTCCTGAGTAGCTGGGACTACAGGTGGCTGCCACTATGCCCAGCTAATTTTTGTATTTTTGTTTTATTTATTTATTTATTTATTTGAGACGGAGTCTTACTCTGTCACCAGGCTGGAGTGCAGTGGCACCATCTCAGCTCACTGCAACCTCTGCCTCCCAGGTTCAAGCAATTATCCTGCCTCAGGCTCCCAGTAGCTGGGACTACACGTGCCTGCCACCACGCCTGGCTGATTTTTGTATTTTTAGTAGAGACAGGGTTTCACCATGTTGGCCAGGCTGGTCTCAAACTCCTGACCTCAAGTGATCCACCCACCTCAGCCTCCCAAAGTGCTGGGATTACAGGCGTGAGCCACTGCACCCAGCCACTTTCACTGTCTATATTAGCTCATAAAGTGAGGCTCACATGCCGAGCCCAAGAGGGCTCAACATAAATTCTCGGAACAGCACCTGGACAGAGTAAGTGATCGAGTACAATTGTGATCATTCCAAGAGAGGACCCCTTAGGAGCTCTGTAGGACTCCCCACTGGGTGCTCGTCACACTCAGCCTCCAGAAAGAGCCCCAGTGATCCCTGCTTCCTCATATCTGTTCCTTGTGTACTCCCTGAGTGTGGGTGGGACTGGGTGACTGAGGAGTAGACTACAACCCATATGGCCCACCACAGTGGCTCACCCCTGTAATCCCGGCACTTTGGGAGGCCGAGGTGGGTGGATCACCTGAGCTCAGGAGTTCGAGACCAGCCTGATCAACATGGCAAAACCCAGTCCCTAGTAAAAATGCAAAAATTAGCCAGGTGTGGTAGTGCACATGTGGTTCTGCTATTTGGGAGGCTGAGGCAGGAGAATTTCTTGAACCTGGGAGCCAGAGGTTGCAATGAGCCCAGGTTAACCACTGCACTCCAGCCTGGGTGAGAGAGCGAGACTTTGTCTCAAAAAAAAAAAAAGAAAAACCCACAGCTGCAGGTAGCTCTGTTGTCCCCTGATGGGGAGGGCGACAGGTGCCAGGGGGCTGGGAGTGCCTCCCATGTCGGGAGCAGAGTAGGAGGGAAGATGAGGCCTCTCCAGGTCACATCTGCAGCCCTGTGTCCATCCTCGCTGTGCCCCTCCGGCTCGCCTGGGGCGGGGCGGGGGTGGCTGAGCGCTCTCCAGGCTCAGTGCCTTTGATCCTTGCACTGAATCCCTGAGGTGGGAGCAGCAAACTTACCTGCCATACAGGTGAGGCAGCGCCTCTCGGAGAGGTAAGGCGTGGATGGGGGTCTGTCCACGGAGCTGTCTCGCAGGTCCTCGCCGCTGTACAGCACAGCCTCCAGGCCCAGAGCCTGGCCTCTCGTGGCGCCTCCATCACAGGCACTGTGTGGCTCACCCAGCAGGTGGTCAGGTCAAGGAATTTTACACAAGGTGATGGGGCCATGGCCTGTTTCGGGAAGGAAGTCAGCCCTGGAGATCCCAAACCCACATGTGTGTCTCAGTCACACCATGTTTGTGTGCGTGACAGAGACAGCTGATCACCTCAAGGGACATCCCAGCCCACATCTTGCACTGCACACACACATATTCCCAGCTCAAAGCAAGCGATTTCGCCCAATGCGCTTATCCCAGAGGCAGGTGTCCGCTTAGACACCGTGTGGTGACGCACACACACGACTGGGGGCAGAGCCCAGCACCCGCCCTCTCGTTGTGAGCCGCCTTTGTTCTCCAGCCCGGGAACCGAGCTGCAGGGCCTGCCAGCCCCTTCAGGAACGCCTCATGCTTTTGGCAGCCCCAGCGAGCGCCCCCAAGCCCTTCTTTGCCTGTTGGGCGGCCTGCGTGGATGGGGTGGGAAGCAGTTGGGAGGGAGCAGCAGAGGAGCCCTGGTCTCCCCGAGCCGGGCCTCCTGCTGGGACCCCTGCCAGCTGCTCCCCACCCCCGCCTTGGCTCCAGGCCTGGCAACCCCCATTCCTCCCCTTCACACTCTCATGGCTGCAAAAGAGCCGGGGGGAGGCCCCATTCAAGCACAGCCTCCCAAGTACACCTGGAGACTCAGGACCTGGGGCGCCCTCAATCCCTCTGGGCCTCAGTTTCCCCCAGGAAGAGAGGCCCAGAATAGAGAGGGATCTTTTCGAATGGGGCGGGAGGAGGCGTGTGTGTGCTTCCTGTGAGGCCTGGCGGGCTGTGGGTGATCCTGGCAGGCATCCAGCAGTCCCAGGCTCTGGGGGAGGAGCCCCAGGGAAGGAGCTGGACTGCCCACACCTCCCTAGGAGCGGCCTCTGTACACCCCGCCCAGAGAGGATGGACCCGCAGGGCAGTGGCCTCCTAGGAGCAGCTGGGCTCCCTGCTGGAGCGGGGCAGGCTTGTCTCGGGTGGTCGCCCCCTACCCTTCGCCCAAAGGCGCTCTGGGCCAGGCCCCGGCCACCTCCCAAGGCGTGGGCCTTAGCCTCTGTACAATGAGGGGTTTCTGGACCGCCTGCTAGCTGCCTGGGCACAGCTGGGCTCCAAACTTCCACGGAACTTTGGGGGCTGCCCAGCCCACCCCACTGCTTTCACCTGTGTCCTGGGTTGTGGGAGGGACCTCAGACCCCAGATCCTGGAATCCCAGTCTCCAGAACCCCCATCAGGAGCCTGGACCAAAAACGTTCCCGGAGCTGCTCAGAAACATGTGGGCCTTTCCGTCCTTCTGTGACAAGGACGCTGGTCACTCGCTCTCCAGGGATGGCGCATGGAGTGCCTGCCCTAAGAATCAGAAGGGCCTTCTCCAGAAATTCCAGGTCTCTACCCCGGGCCCGCCAAGGCACAGCGCATCCCACCCTCTGTGGCTCAACTTCATCCTGGTGGCTCTTATCAGTGCCCGGAGAGGACCCCAGGAGGGAGCGGCATCCACCAGTGGATGAGGACACAGGGAGCCCCATGGAGCTCACCCCAACCTGGCCTTCCGGAACAGAAAGCTGCGGCCCCACAGGAGGCCCTCCCCGCCCAGGTCTGCTCTGGGCAGGGCCTGGTGACAGTGTCCGTGTCCTCTGTGGTATCTCTCTCAGGCTGTCACCCTCACCCCACCTCAGGGTCTCGGTACACCCCTGCTTGGACAGCTGGGGACACACAGAGCGTGACCCCAGCCCACCAGGGCCAGGGTGGGGGCTGCAGCCCGAATGCCTTTGGCCGGAGTCCTCTAGAGGCTGGGAGGAGCCACCCTGACTGGGCCATCAGGTGATGTCTTAATTGCATCCAATTAGGATCCAATAGGCCTCAGTGAGCCCTACATAGTAGCTGGGGCCAGGCCTGGAGGAGGGGCTCTGAGCCCCGGGCGGACCGGGCCAGCCGGTGCCCAGTAGGACTGCTACGCAGGGCTCTGTGGGGGCAGGCACGGCCTGGCATTTCACACGACCCAATCCCATCCCAGGGCCTCAGTCTTCCGCCTGTGGAATGGGAACACCCCCTCCAGGGCTGTGGTGAGGACCCGATGACACTGGCGCAGTGCCCTGGGCCCAGCTGGTCCTGGGCATGGTGGGGAGGGAGCTGGGGCTGGCTGTAGCAGAGTCGTCCCCCTCCTGCCTTCCTGGCATAGCGTCAAGTTGGGAAAGATTGCAAGGGGGTGAGCTCGCCTGAGCAGGTGGCCCAGGCAGCTGGGGAGGGACAGCACAGGGTGTTGCTGCTGGAGTCCCGCCTCCGACCCCGTATTAGCCTGGCACCAACACCTTCTGGGGGAAGTGGCTCTGACGGGAGGTGAAGGCTGGCCATTTAAATGTCCGAACTGGCTCTGAAGCCAGGAGCTTGTTAGAAATGGAGGGTCTGGGCTGGGCTCTGTGGCTCACACCTGTAATCCCAGCACTTTGGGAGGGATTACAGGTGCCTGCCACCATGCCCAGCTAATTTTTGTAATTTTAGTAGAGAAGGAGGGTCTCACTATGTTGGCCGGGCCAGTCTGGTACTCCTGACTTCAAGTGATCCACCCACCTCGGCTTCCCAAACTGCTGGGATTACAGAAGTGCGCCACTGCGCCTAGCCAATTAGAGTTTCTAAAAAATAAATCTACGTCTATTTTTTGTAGATATGGAGTATCGCCCTGTTGCCCGGGCTGGTCTTGAACTCCTGTGCTCAAGGGATCCTCCCACCTTGGCCTCTCAAATTGTTGGGGCAACTCCCATCTTGAGTAGGGGCAGGGTAAAATGAGGCTGAGACCAACTGGGCTGCAGTCCTAGGAGGTTAAGACATTCTAAGTCACAGGACGAGATAAGAGGCCGGCACAAGACACAGGTCACAAAGACCTTGCTGATAAAACAGGTCACAGTAAAGAAGCCGGCCAACACCCACCAAAACCAAGTTGGCGACGGGAGTGACCTCAGGTGGTCCTCACTGCTACACTCCCTCCAGTGCCATGACAGTTTACAAATGTCATGGCAACGGCAGGAAGTCAGCCTATGTGGTCTAAAACAGGGCAGCATGAAAATTCACCCCTTATTTGGCATATCATCAAGAAACAACCATAAAAATGGGCAACCTTGGCCAGGCCAGGTGGCCCACGCCTGTAATCCTAGCATCTTGGGAGGCCGAGGAGGGCAGTTCACCTGCGGTCAGGAGTTCAAGAGCAGCCAACAGGGTCAACAGGGTGAAACCCCATCTGCAGTAAAAATACAAAAATTAGCTGGGCGTGGTGGTGCATGCCTATAATCCCAGCTACTAGGGAGGCTGAGGCAGAAGAATCACTTGAACCCAGGAGGCAGAGGTTGCGGTGAGCCGAGATGGCGCCATTGCACTCCAGCCTGGGCCACACTGCGAGACTTCACGTTGACGACAAAAGAAAAACCAAAAACCGAAAACAAAGGGCAGCCAGCCCTGGGGCCCGCTCTGCCTACGGAGTAGCCATTCTTTGCTCCTTGACCTTCCTAATAAACTCGCTTTCACTTGATGGACTTGCCTTGAATTCTTTCTTGTGTGTGATCCAAGAACCCTCTCTTGGGGTCTGGATTGGGATCCCTTTCCTGTAACAGGAGTGCTGGGATGACAGGCCTGAGGCACCGTGCTCCGTCAGAACAGGCTACTTTAAACCCAAGCGGCTTCCGTGCTAGTCTTCAGCCTCCCGGGGGTCCCTGCTCCAGAGTCTCAAAATGTCCAGGCTGGGAAGGTCCTTGGAGATGATTCTCCTGCGTCCTCATTTCAAAGACCGGCAGGAGCTCAGAGAGGTAAAGGGATTTGCACAAGGGCACACAGCTTGTCAGTAATTACAGCAGAGACTGCTCAGGGTCATCCAGTTCCCATCCCCACCTCCACCTCCCCCAGAGATCCAAGGGATTAGAAACTGATATTTTATCGGGGCATTTGCTGCCTGGAATTAAGACATTTCCCAGCCTCCCTTACGTAGGTGTGACCATGTGACTAATTTTTGGCCTTAATAAAAGGAGTGTGTTTGGTTGCATAAAGAGTTCTTAAAGGGAAAGGCACACGCTACTTCCTTCTTGTTTCCAGGAACACAGATAAAATGGCAGGAATTTCAGCAACCATTTGGAATACAAAGCAATCTCTCAGAAATGAAAACTATTCTTGTGGCTGGGGGCAGTGACTCATGCCTGTAATCACAGCACTTTGGGAGGCCAAGGCAGGCAGACCACCTGAGGTCAAGACTTCAAGTCCAGCCTGGCCAACATGGTGAGACTCTGCCTTTACTAAAAAAACAAAAATTAGGCCCGGCGCGGTGGTTCATGCCTGTAGTCCCAGCACTTTGGGAGGCCAAGGCGGGCGGATCACGACGTCAGGAGTTTGAGACCAGCCTGACCAACACGGTGAAACCCCGTCTCTACTAAAAAAAAAAAAAAAAAAAAAAATTCAAAAATAAGATGAGTGTGTTGGTGCATGCCTGTAATCCCAGCTACTCAGGAGGCTGAGGCAGGAGAATCCCTTGAACCTGGGAGGCGGAGGCTGCAGTGAAGTGAGATCGTTCCATTTCACTCCAGCCTGGGCAACAAGAGTAAAACTCCATCTCAAAAATTATTTTAATAATAAATAAATAAAGATACAAAAACTAGTTGGCGGGTACCTGGAATCTTAGCTATTTGGGAGGCTGAGGTAGGAGAATCACTTGAACCTGGGAGGTGGAGGTTGCAGTGAGCTGAGATTGCGCCACTGCATTCTGGCCTGGGTGACAGAGCAAAAAACAAAAAAGAAAGAAAGAAAGAAGAAAAGAGAAAGAGAAAGAGAGACAGAAAACGATGTACGGCAGAGCCACAGAATGACGAGTGAAAGGAGCCCACGTTCCTGATGCTGTGACACTGCTCACTCTTGCCCAGGCTGGAGTGCAATAGTGTGATCTTGGCTCACTGCAACCTCCTTCTCTGGGGTTCTAGCGATTCTCCCGCCTCAGCCTGCCAAGTAGCTAGGATTACAGGCGCCTACCACCACACCCGACTAATTTTTGTATTTTCAGTAGAGACGGGGTTTCCTATGTTGGCCAGGCTGGTCTCGAACTCCTGACCTCAGGTGATCCACCCACCTTGGCCTCCCAAAGTGCTGGGATTACAGGCCTGAGCCACTTCGCCCAGCCGACATCTTGACAATGAGAGAAAAATAAGCTTTCCACTGTGTCTGAGCTGTTGTTTTCTCATGTTTTCTACTGGCTCCAAAACTTTTTTTTTCTTTTTTTTTTTTTTTTTTTTGAGATGGAGTCTTGCTCTGTCTCCCAGGCTGGAGTACACTGGCACAATCTTGGCTCACTGCAACCTCCACCTCCCAGGTTCAAGTCATTCTCCTGCCTCAGGCTCCTGAGTAGCTGGGATGAATTTTTTGTATTTTTAGAAGAGATGGGGTTTCACTGTGTTAGCCAGGCTGGTCTTGAACTCCTGACCTTGTGATACGCCCGCCTCGGCCTCCCAAAGTGCTGGGATTAAAAGCGTGAGCCACCGTGCCTGGCCTAATTTTTGAATTTTTAGTAGAGATGGGGTTTCACCATCTTGCCCAGGCTGGTCTCGAACTCCTCACCTCGTGATCCACCTGCCTCGGAGTCCAACACTTTTCTTGCTCTTCCAGAGTTTCTGCTCTGAGGAGGTACAGTGGGGAACGCAGAGGTCTTGGTTCAGAGCAGGCCCTGAGGTTTATGATTTGACATTTTATGAAGGGTACAGGGACCCTAAATGATTTCTCTCTTTATTTTTATTATATATATTTTTGAGACCCCTCCCAGGCTCAAGTGATCCTCCCACCTCAGCCTCCTGAGTAGCTGGGACTATAGGTACACACCACCATGCCCAGCTATTTTTTTTTTTTTTTTTAAGAGACAGTTTCACCATGTTGTCCAGACTGGTCTTGAACTCCTGGGTTCAAGCGATCCTCCTGCCTTGGCATCTCAAAGTGGCAGGATTACAGGCTTCAGCCATTGCACCCGACTCCTAAACCCCTTCTCACAGGAAGTCTTACTGAGAAGCTCAACAACAGCAACAAAGTCACTTCCTGAACTGAGCAGGTCCAGCTGAAGTGAGTATGGCAAAGCCCTACCCATGTGTCCTCCCCTCCTAGGTCCCCAGTTCCCTAAACCTCTCCCAGGGCTACATTCTCTCTTTTTGAGATGGAGTTTTGCTCTGTCTCCCAGGCTGGAGTGCAATGGCACGATCTCGGTTTACTGCATCTTCCACCTCCCAGGTTCAAGTGATTCTCCTGCCTCAGCCTCCCAAGCAGCTGTATGCTGCTTGGGATTACAGGTGTGTGCCACTGCATCCAGCTAATTTTTTTTTTTTTTTTTTTTTTTTTGAGGCGGAGTTTCGCTCTTGTTACCCAGGCTGGAGTGCAATGGCGCGATCTCGGCTCACCGCAACCTCCGCCTCCTGGGTTCAGGCAATTCTCCTGCCTCAGCCTCCTGAGTAGCTGGGACTACAGGCACGCGCCACCATGCCCAGCTAATTTTTTGTAGTTTTAGTAGAGACGGGGTTTCACCATGTTGACCAGGGTGGTCTCGATCTCTTGACCTCGTGATCCACCCGCCTCAGCCTCCCAAAGTGCTGGGATTACAGGCTTGAGCCACCGTGCCCGGCATTTTTGTATTTTTAGTAGAGATGAGGTTTCTCCATGTTGGCCAGGCTGGTCTCGAACTCCTGGCCTCAAGTGATCTGCCCACCTTGGCTTCCCAAAGTGCTGGGATTCCAGGGGTGATCCACTGTGTCCAGCCAGCATCTCGAAAGCAACTTCTTGCCCCAGGGTGGCAGGACCCAGTCTCTGGTGTCAGAGAGTGAGGGGAAGGCTACAGCAACTCAGCCTGGGAGCCACCAACAGCCATTATCCCTGGGCCCAAGGCCAGGCAGGGCCGCTCTGTCACCCTTGGGCGTCCTTAGTTCCCAGGACTCAGGGCATAAGCAATGCCTTCCCCAAGCCCTCCCCATCCCACAAGGCAGGCGTGGGAAGCAGCAGATCCCACCCTTCCCCAGGACATTGCCTGGCAATGCCTGGGCAGCTGGAGTGGGGTCAAGCCCAGGGGAGCAGGAGGGCCCAGAGCCACAGCCCCCATCAGGTCCCTCACACTCCTCCTTCATCAATAAAGCAAATGAAGGCAACATACTCAGAGTGCACCTCTCCACCCTCCCCTCTGTGCCTTGAGTGGTCACGCCATGCCAGGCCCTGCCCTGCCCCACCCCTTCCTCCCCACTGCCCTGTGACTCAGAGTTAAGAGATGAGCCACTCTGAAATCACTCTAGGGTGAGAGGCTGGCATGCGTGTGGCCAACCTGGTGGACTGGGAGGTGCTGACAAGCTACACACTCAATGCTGAGGCACATCCTTCTGTTCAGCTAGTCATCAGGAAGCATGTCACAGTGGATGGGGCTTTCTCCATTGGTGGCAGGTGGAAAGCAAGCTTACCGACTTTTCCACCACTGTTTCCTTAATTGTGGAGGCTCACTGACCAGGATAATGGAGCCCTGCTGCTAGCACAGAAGGACCTTGGTTCATCAAAAATCCACATGAGGCCTGGGGCAGTGGCTCATGCCTGTAATCCCAGCACTTTGGGAGGCAGAGGTGGGTAGATCACTTGAGGTCAAGAGTTCAAGACCAGCCTGGCCAATATGGTAAAACCCTGTCTCTACTAAAAATACAAACATTATCTGGGTGTGGCGACATGTGCCTATAATCATGGCTACTCAGGAGGCTGAGGCAGGAGAACTGCTGGAACCCAGGAGGTGGAGGTTGCAGTGAGCAGAGGTCACGTGATTGCACTCCAGCCTGGGCAACAAGAGTGAAACTCTGTCTTAAACAAAACAAAACAATCACATGAGTGTTATGCTCTACCTCTGCAATATGGTAATGCTTGTGGACACAAAAGTTAGGTTTTAGACATTTGCTCAATTCTGCACTTCCCAGTCCAAATGGTCACGGAGGCCTGGTGCTCCAAAGCTGCTCTGCATCTGTCCCGTGGCTTCTGCTCACCCAGCCTGCACGCCCCAGGCTTTCCTCTTCCAACTGAGAAGCAGGGCTTTAGGGAGAGCATGGGTTTTGCCATTGGAATGGCTGGCTTCTGGTTGTGGCTGTTGCCACTAGCTGTCTGGCCTTGGGCTTGTCACTCCAACTCTCTAAGTCTCCATTTTCTCTATGCTTTTACTCTCCAGAGGCCAACGTGGATATGGAAGTGGAGGTGGGGGTGGGGGTGGGGGTCAGGATGGCATTTTCTTCCCTGGAAGACAGGGCCCCTGAAAACCTGGGGCTGGGTGCAGTGGCTCACGCCTGTAATCCTAGCACTATGGGAAGCCGAAGTGGCGGATCATCTGAGGTCAGGAGTTCGAGACCAGCCTGACCAACACGGTGAATCCCTATCTCTACTAAAAATACAAAAATTAGTCAGGCATGGTGGCAGGCACCTGTAGTCCCAGCTACTTGAGAGGCTGGGCAGGAGAATTACTTGAACCCAGGAGGCAGAGGCTGCGGTGAGCCAAGATGGTGCCACTATACTCCAGGCTGGGCGACACAGAAAGACTCTGTTTCAAAAAAAAAAAAAAAAGGGCAGGCGCGGTGGCTTACGCCTGTAATCCAAGCACTTTGGAGGCCAAGGTGGGCAGATCACCTGAGGTCTGGAGTTCAAGACCAGCCTGACCAACATGGTGAAATCCCGTCTTTAA
>NW_022436960.1:952948-958692 GCF_009761245.1 Sapajus apella
AGCCTCCAGAGTAGCTGGGATTACAGATGCTTGCCACTACACCCAGCTAACTTTTTTTATTTTTAGTAAAGAAGGGGTTTTACCATGTTGGCCAGGCTGGTCTTGAACTCCTGACCTTGTGATTCGCCTGCCTTGGCCTCCCAAAGTGCTGGGATTAGAGGTGTGAGCCACCATACCGGCCAGAAGAATATTTTTAAAAACATTGTGGTAAAATGCACGTAACATAAAATTTACCATTTGAACCATGTTTAAATGTGCAGTTCATGTCCGTGCCACGGTCAGGGGAAAGAAGGAAGTGAAGGGAAAGAAAGAAAAAGAAAAAAGAAAGAAGGAAGGGAGGGAGGGAATGAATGAGAGAGAAAAAGAAAGAAAAGAGAGAGGGGAAAGAAAAAGAAGAAAGAAAGAGAAAAGAAAGAGAAAGAAAGAAGGGAGGGAGGGGAAGAAGGGAAGAAAGGAAGGAAAAGGAGGGAGGGAGGGAATAAAAATGTACAGCTGAATCTTTCCAAGCCGAAACTCGGAACCCATTAGGCAGTAATTCCCCATTCTCCGCTCCTCCCAGCCCCGGCAACCACCACTCTACTTCCTGTCTCTGCCTGTGACCACCCCGGACAGTGTGCGTGGGACCCCGCGGTGTCTGCGTTCTGTGACTGGCAGATCGCACTCCGCACCGCGTCAGGGTGCACCTTTCATCCAGGTGGCGGCAGTGCGGGATTTCCTTGTGTCTGCGGTGGAAGCGCTCCCCACGGTCCGCACAGACCGCTCGCAGCGCTTCACCGCGCGTGGGCCCGCGGGCTGCTCCCACCTTTCGGCTGGTGCGAATGCGGCTACTGAGGGAGTGGGTGGCACGCGGAGGAACACTCTGTGGCTGGTGTTGAATTTGGTTTAACCCGTGTTGGCGCGAACATCACACACGGATGAACGCTTAGGGTGCGGCAGGTCAGTCACGCCGGGGTGACAGCGGCCGGGGTGCGTCGCCTGGAGCCAGCGGGAATGGCTTCGGTCTGGAAAGTCTGAGCCGCGCCAAACCGAGGCGGAGCCCGGCCTCTCGCCCGCGTCTCCCTCTCCGGGATCCCCTCCTCGCACCTCCCCCTCAGGTCTCCCGGCTCGCCAGGCTGCCCGCGGCCACCACACCCCCTGGGGCAGCTTTGGCTCCGGGTCCCAGGAAAGCACCTGATTGGCTGGGTTCTCACCAGGCCAGCCCTGATAGGTCACTGGCCAGCCTATGGAGAGGCTCCCCTCAGTCAGATGCCCATGCCTGGTCCAATCAGCGGAGGGTAGGGGAAGGAGCTGTGGCTGGCGGGGCTCCCAACTCCTGCAGGGACTCCCGGCAGGTCCAAGGAGAAGCCCGGCCAGCGGGAGGCTTCATAGCGCCTCCTGGTGGTCCAGGCTGGGGCGGGGAGGAGCTCAGGCAACAGGGCGAGGTTCAAGGCAGGCGCAGAGGCTCACACCCTTAATCAGAACATTGGGAGGCCGAGGGTGACAGTCCCCTGAGATCGGGAGTTTGAGACTAGCCTGGGCAACACAGTGAGACCCCTATCTCTACTAAAAATTAAATATCCAAAAGGGGGGTCAGGGTTTTCAGACGGCTGATTCCACTCTGCACCCACACCTGAGAGTAATCAAGGGAAGGGTGTGGGGGAGCGTCCTGCCTGGGGCTGACCCCCAGAACCTGGCCAGCTCCCCTTCTATCTGGGGCTGGGGGAGTTGGTTAGTGCGGGTGGGGTACGGGGACCCAGGAACCCCCCAACGCCGCTCTCTCCCAGCCCCCTTTCATCACTCAGGGAGCCCTGAAAATGAGGACCTCTGCTCCTGCGCGTTTCCTAACCTCACCTCAATCCTGGGGGTCCTGTTTGGACCCTGGGCCTTTCTGCGCGACTCTCACCGAATCTCCGAGCACAGGGGTGCGTGGGTACCCCACCTTTTGGTTCCAGGCTCAAGTCAGTGGCACCGTGTCCCTGCCAGGCCAGGAAGAGAGGTCTGCTCCCAGCCTGTGGCAGCTGGGGCTGGCTCACAGCTTCTCCGCCATTCCCTTCCAAAGCACTGCGGTGGGCCAGGCCCCACCCTAACAGGCAGCGTCCCTAATTGCTTTGCAGTAATTGCAGCTTCACCTGCGCAGCTGGGCGGGCCTCCCCTGGGCCTGGAGCTTGTTATTGGAAATAAGCAGATTTCCCCAGTTTGGGAGAATGCAGACTTGTGGCGGGGGGGTTGAACTACTTGTGATTTGGGGCATTTATCATTGAAAACAGGCCTCGTTCCCTCACGGAGAGTTTTCTGTAAACAACTCAGAAGGCGCCACACATCCAGGCTCACCTAACCGTGTGGGGTTTGCAACCTAAGAAACACGAAGCAGCACCCCAGGGCCCGGGGGCCCCTTGGAGGCCTCAAGGGTTTGGGGGCTGAAACTGGGAAGGTTCAGGGCTTGGTCTCAGCTGAGCCACAGCCCATCTCAAGGCTTAAGCCAATCTCTGAGCCTTTTTCCTTCTCTGTTTGTGGTTGAGACAAGTTTTGCTCCTTCGCCCACCACCACACCCAGCTAACTTTTGTATTTGGTTTGTTTTTTCTTTTTTTCCCCCCGGAGATGGAGTCTTGCTCTGTCACTCAGGCTGGAGTGCAGTGTCGGCATCTCGGCTCACTGCAGCCTCCACCTCCCAGGTTCAAGCAATTCTCCTGCCTCAGCCTCCAAAGTAGCTGGAATTACAGATGCGTGCCACCACACCAGGCTAATTTTTGTATTTTTAGTAGAGACGGGGTTTCACCATGTTGGCCAAGCTGGTCTTGAACTCCTGACCTCATGATTTGCCCACCTCAGCCTCCCAAAGTGCCGAGATTATAGGCATGAGCCACTGTGCCTGGCCTACTTTTTTTGTATTTTTTAGTAGAGATGGGGTTTTGCTATGTTGGCCAGGCTGGTCCACAACTCCTGACCTCAGGTGATCCACCTGCCTTGGCCTCCCAAGGTGCTAGGATTACATGAGCCACTTCTCTGAACCATTTTTTATTTTTACTTTTCTTTTTTTTGGAGGTGGATGGGGTCTCCTTCCATCACCCAGGGTGGAGTGCAGTGGCACTAGATTGGTTTGCTGCAACCTCCGCCTCCTGGGTTCATGCGATTCTCCTGCCTCAGCCTCCTGAGTAGCTGGGACCACAGGTGTGCACCACCATGCCAGACTAATTTTTGTATTTTTAGTAGAGATGGGTTTTCGCTACGTTGGTCAGGTTGCTCTCAAACTCCTGACTACAGGTGATCTGCACACCTTGGCCTCCCAAAGTGCTGGGATTACAGGCATGAGTCACTGAGCCCAGCCTTTTTTTCTGTTTTTGAGACAGAGTCTCCCTCTGTGACCCAGGCTGGAGTGCAGTGGTATGATCATAGCTCACTGCAGCCTCAAACTCCTGGGCTCAAGCAGTCCTCTCTCCTCAGCCTTCTGAGTAGCTGGGACCACAGGCAGGTGCCACTATGTTTGGCTAATTTTTTTTTTTTTTTTTTTTTTGGGAAGGGGTTTCCCCTTTTTACCCAGGCTGGAGTGCAATTGCTTGATCTCAGCTCACCACAACCTCTGCCTGTTGGGTTCAAGCGATTCTCCTGTCTCAGCCTCCGGACTAGCTGGGATTACAGGCATGTGCCACCTCACCTGGCGAATTTTTATATTTTTAGTAGAGATGAGGGTTTCTCCATGTTGGGTCAGGCTGGTCTTGAACTCCTGACCTCAGGTGATCCGCCCACCTTGGTCTCCCAAAGTGCTGGGATTACAGGTGTGAGCCACCATGCCCGGCATGCTTGGCTAATTTTTAAAATTTTTGTAGAGATGAGGTTTTGCCATGTTGCTCTGGCTGGTCTAGTCGAGACGGCCATCTTGGCTCACTGCAATCTCCACTTCCCGGGTTCAAGTGATTCTCCTGCCTTAGCCTCCCAAGTAGCTAGGATTACAGGCACCCGCCACCATGCCTGGCTAATTTTTGTGTTTTTAGTAGAGATGAAGTTTCATCATGTTGGCCAGGATGTGCTTGATTTCTTGACCTTGTGATCTGCCTGCCTTGGCCACCTAGAGTGCTGAGATTATAGGAGTGAGCCACCGCACCTGGCCCTAAAATGCAAGCTTTTAAAGAATGAGTTTGATGGCTGGGCATGGTGGCTCATGCTTGTAATCCCAGCACCTTGGGATGCCAAGGCAGGTGGATCAAAAGGTCAGGAGTTCAAGACCAGCCTGACCAACATGTTGAAACCTCTTCTCTACTAAAAATACAAAAATTAGCCAGGTGTGGTGGCTTGAGCCTGTCATCCCAGCTACTCAGGAGGTTGAGGCAGGAGAATCACTCGAACCTGGGAAGCGGAGGTTACAGTGAGCCGAGATCATGCCACTGTACTCCAGCCTGGGCGACAGAGTGAGACCTCGTCTTGAGGGAAAAAAAATTATGCTGCAAACAGGGATAAGCATACATGGCTTTCCGCGCATGCTGAAAGGCTTTCTACACATCCTGCTTTATCTCACAGAATGTTCACATACAAATCTTTGTGAGGGCTGGGTAAGGTGGCTCACGCCTGTAATCCCAGCACTTTGGGAAGCCAAGGCGGGTGGATAACCTGAGGTCAGGAGTTCGAGACCAGCCTGACCAACATGGAGAAACCCCATCTCTACTAAAAATACAAAATTAGCCGGGCGTGGTGGAGCATGCCTGTAATCCCGGCTACTTGGGAGGCTGAGGCGGGAGAATCACATGAACCCGGGAGGCGGAGGTTGTCGTGAGATTGTGTTATTGTACTCCAGCATGGGCAACAAGAGTGAACCTCCATCTCAAAGAAAAAACCACAAAAAAGCAAACCCGCAAATCTTTGTATTAGAGATGTTTTCAGGCCAGGCATGGGGGCTCACGGTTGTAATCCCAGCATTTTGGGAGGCTAAGGCAGGAAGATTGCTGGAGCCTACTTCGAGAACAGCCAGGGCAACATAGGGAGACCCTGTCTCCACAAAACCCAAGTAATTAAAAAATCAACTGGTGGTTGTTTTCCTTCCTGTAGTCCCAGCTACTTGAGAGGCTGAGCGGGGAGGACTGTGTGAGCCTTGGAGGTTGAGGCTGCAGTGGGCTGTGATCATGGAACTGGACTCTCACCTGGGTGACAGTGAGATCCTGTCCCTAAGGAAAAAAAAGAATATCGTTTTCATGTACTGGGCGCATACCTAGGAGTGGAACTGCTGGTTCCTACAATGAATTTACGAAACGGCCAAACCTCTCCAAAGTCTGGCATCATTTTGCATTCCCACGGTGGGGGGTGTATGAGCTCCCATGCCTCCACGTTCTTGTCAACAGTCTGTACGGTTGGATTTTCCCCTTTTTTTCAGTGAGACAGGGCCTTGCACGACCACGGCTCACTGCAACCTTGACCTCCCAGGCTCAGGTGATCCTCCCACCTCAGCCTCCTGAGTATCTGGGACACAGGCAGGTGCCATCATGCCCTGCTAATTTTTTTTTTTTTTTTTTTTTTTGAGATGGAGTCTCGCTCTTGTTACCCAGGCTGGAGTGCAATGGCACGATCTCGGCTCACCGCAACCTCCGCCTCCTGGGTTCAGGCAATTCTCCTGCCTCAGCCTCCTGAGTAGCTGGGATTACAGGCATGCATCACCATGCCCAGCTAATTTTTTGTATTTTTAGTAGAGATGGGGTTTCACCATGTTGACCAGGATGGTCTCGATCTCTTGACCTCGTGATCCACCCGCCTCGGCCTCCCAAAGTGCTGGGATTACAGG
>NW_022436960.1:958792-971140 GCF_009761245.1 Sapajus apella
GAGTGCAATGTCACGATCTTGGCTCACTGCAACCTCCGCCTCCCAGGTTCAGGCAATTCTCCTGCCTCAGCCTCCTGAGTAGCTGGGATTACACCATGCCCAGCTAATTTTGTATTTTTAGTAGAGTCAGGGTTTCTCCATGTTGGTCAGGCTGGTCTTGAACTCCTGACCTCAGGTGATCCACCCACCTCGGCCTCCCAAAGTGCTGGGATTATACCAGTGCCCGGCCTAATTTTCTAATTTTTATTTTGTGTAGAGATAAGGTCTCAGTGTATTTCCCGGGCTGGTCTCAAACCCCTGAACTCAGGTGATCCCCCTTGAGTTCAGGAGTTTGAGCCTTGAGTGTTTGTATCTTGACTTAGTGATTGGTGATCCTCCAACCTCCCCAGGGCCTGGAGGATTTAGAGCTTCAGAAGAAGGAACAGAGTTCCCAGCCCCTCCTTAGCCAGTCCCATCCTCCTCCGGGAGCCTTCCCTGCTTGTTCTGTTCCCTGGAAGATCTGCTCCCTGCGATCTGTCGCCACTGCCTCCCCATCACTGTGCTAAGCTGCCATGCCTGAAATAATACACCAGCCCTCCTGGGATTCATGCCTTTGTGAGTCTCATTCCACGTGGACGTTGGGCTTGTTTTGGTGAACGAGGTATTAGAAAGGATGATGGCAGGTTGGGTGCAGTGGCTCATGCCTGTAATCTCAGCACTTTGGGAGGCCAAGGCGGGCGGATCACCTGAGGTCAGGAGTTCAAGACCAGCCTGGCCAACATGGTGAAACCCCCGTCTCTTTAAAAAAAAAAAAAAAAGGATGATGGGAGCAGAGGTTACATGAGCTCTTGCACACTGGGGCTTGTCTTGCCATGCTGTGAGGAAGACCAAGTTAGCCACGTGGAGAAGCTGAGCAAAGGAGCACCGAAGCGGGGTAGCAGCCCATGCTGGCGGCCACTGAGCGACCCACTGACAAGCAGCACCAACTGTAGCCGGGCGGGTGAAGACCCTTGGATATTTCACTCCAATTGGGGCTCCAAATACCTACAGCTGTAGCGTGATCCCACTGGACACGACATGAAGAAGAGCCGCCCAGTCAATCCAGACAACCGTGAGCAATACTACAGCATTGCTGTTTAAAGCCATCCTGGCAGGGTTGTTTGTTACACAGCAGAAGAGAACTGACACACTGTGGGGGTCTCCTTGTCTCTCAGGGGTCACTGGCATAACCTGCAGCCTCTCCACCCTCCACCCTCTTTCCCCTCCCTGTCCATCACTTTTGAAAGGTGGGCAGTTTACCCAATCACTACCCGTCTGGGGCCACAAAGCCCCTCCCAGTCCAGCCCTCTGCTCCCTTCACACAGGGCATTGAGGCAAGGGCATGACTTTAGCATCTCCTGGCAGGGCCTCCGCACCCCTCCAGGCCCTCAGCTCCCTGCTGGACTTACGGACGCAGGGTGACAGAGTGAGGGGTGGCTCCTGGGAATCCTGATGCCTCCGTCTGGACAGCACTGGACCCTCAATGGATTCTGCTGACCATGTCCTGGGGGTTCCTGGGTGGGGACAGATGACAGGCCTGGGGTGGCGCAGCAGGGATGGGAGCTGCAATGGAAGGCCAGGCCGAGTCCCTCTCCACACCACCCGCACGCTGCCCTGCAGCCAGCTCCTCGGCCGCTCGGGCCTCAGCGTCTGCACCTGTGAAGTGGGCTTGGGGGATGTGGAAGCCGCAGCCAGGCAGACGCGCCAGGGGAGGCGAGGGAAGTGATTTGGGACGCGCGGGCAGGCTGGGCTGGGTGGAGGGGACAGGAGCGCGGGATCGCTCTCCGAGAGAGATGGGGCAGTGCACAGGCTCGGACCCGGGGCCACTGTCACGCGCGGGCCGCGGGCCGGGGGCGGGCGGAGGTAGAGCCTGGGACCTCGGGGCGTCTCCCGACAGGGCGGGGGGCGGCGCTCGTGCCCGCTGGGAAGGCCGGGAAGCGGAGGCGCGCAGAGCCCACTCCCTGCGCCTAGCGCGGTCAGCGGACTCCGGCTGGGGTAGGGGAACCCGGAAGGGGCCCGCCGGGCCACCTGCCCCGCCCGCCCCGCGGGGACCTCCGGTCGTCCCAGCCGGGCGCCGGCGAGTGGCAGTGGCGCGGGTGGCGGGACTGTGGCCATTTCACCCGGGGGAAGGTGGAGACCCGGGTGGGCGAGGGCCCGCCGAGGCCGCGGGGCGAGGGGCGAGCGGGTGGGCACTCAGCCCACGGACCCCGCCGCCGGGGCCAGGGCGCTCCGACGTTCTCGCCCCCGCAGCCGGGGGCGCCGGAGTCTGGGGTCCCTTGCCCCGCACCGGGGAGGCCGCGGATCGCAGTGACGTCCGCGGCCGCCAGGGGGCGGTGTCGGGCCGCGCTGGGCGCTGGGGTCGGGCTCCAGGCCGCGGCCCGCCTTCCCTGCGCGGATGGGGATACTGAGACCGGACCCCGCCGGCACGTGCCAGGGCCTTGCGTCTCCTCGAGAGCGCTCAGCAGGGTCCCACTAGGGGACACCCCCGCCCCTGCAAACTCTCTCCCACCCTGGGGCCGATAGGCCGCGCCCCGCCCCCGCCCCCACCCATGCTCCAGCCCTGCTGCGGGGCTCGCTCTCCCGGCCCCTTCCCCCCTGGCGCCCGGAAAGTGGTCGTGCGGACGCCGGGACCTGGCGAGGCGGGGCGTGTGCGAAGGGGGCGCGCTGGCGCACGTGCCGCTGTCACCCTCGGGACTGGTCTGCACTGTGCGAGCGGGGCCGGCCCTCGGGTCTCAGTTTTCCCTTCCGACTCACTTCTCTGCAAGCTGCAGCTACTGATCTAGCACAGCCCCGAAGGTGGTCCTGGAAAACAAGACGGGCTCAGGCGAAGCGGGACTGCGGAGACCCAGGCCCTGCGGCACTGCGGGGGGCGTCGTCCAGAGGAGGCGCTGCGCTGCGGGGCGGCGCCCCCAGCTCCACAACACTGCGGCTCGCTCATCCCACCCCGAACCCGCGGGACGCTTCCCATCCCCCAGGGGCAGGATGCACTCGAGACCACTCGGCCGAATCCAGCGTGAGGGTGCATGGAGGGGCGAGGAAAGGGCGGGCGCGTGGGATCCCCCCTGCCTGTCCTGCTCCCTGCGTCCTACTTCCTGCCAGGACTCCCCCGGGACGAGCCGGGAGCTGGATGGGCCACCGCTGGTCTCCCAACCCCCCAACCCGTGTCCCGAGCACCCTAGGCAGCCCGGGATGAATCACCGCTTCCTGCCCCAGCCCTGCCCAGCCCCCGTGCAGCAGGAGGGCCGCACTCACGGCAACCCCAGCACTCCCTGGCCCCACCCTCTGCCTGCTTAACTCTTCCTCTACTTAGTTATCCGCATTTATGGGCACCCACAGGACTGCCCTCCCAGCAGGGACAGGCAAGCCCCACCCTGTGAGCGGACAAAAAAGAACCTTCCATCTGGCCGGTGCCCAGGGCCCAGAGAGCCAGGGGGAGCTCCTTTAGCCAGGTGACAGCTGAAATGAGGCCACAGACTCCTAAGAGGGGCACCCCAGGCAGAGCGAACAGCAGGTGCTAGGGCCTGGCAGCCTGAACACAAGGTTCCCAGTGGCACAGAAAGGGGTCCGGCCTAGAGGCAGAGAAGGAGTTTTTATGATTATTTTGAGACGAAGTCTTGCTCTGTCACCCAGGCTGAAGTGCGATGGTGCAATCTCCGTCTCACTGCCACCTCTGTCTCCTGGGTTCAAGCGATTCTCCCGACTCAGCCGCTTGAATAGCTGGAATTACAGGCACAAGACGCCATGCCTGACTAATTTGTATATTTTTAGTAAAGATGGGGTTTCACCATGTTGGCCAGGCTGGCCTTGAACTCCTGACTTCAGGTGATCCACCCACCTTGCCTCCCAAAGTGCTGGCATTACAGGCATGAGCCACCTCGCCTGGCCAGGGGAGGGGTTTTAGTCTGGCATGGGCAGCCGGGAAGGGCAGTAAGGAAACAGGGTCCAGGTGGCCCTGGGGATGCTACCTGCTACCGTGATTCATCCCATCCCGGGCTGCACCAAGTCCCCTCCCCTTTGGTTTGGGGAGGATCCCTCAGGCTGCAGGGAGCTGCAGCTGGGCCTGGGAGGTGTGATGGAGCAGTGAGGAGGGGGTCAGGGCATTTGTGCACAGATCCCACGGGGCTTGACCAATGATGGGGGATGCAGGCGATTCCTTATTTCAAGTAGCCTCCTCCAGGAAGCCTCCCCTGCCTACTCAGCTCTGGGTTGCAGAACAGTTCCAAGAGCCTGTTTGTTGAATAAGCTAATCAGTGAGTCTGCTCAGTAGTGTGTCTGGCCAGGGGCGGCTGAGCCCAGTCCACCATCCCTACCTGTGTCTGAGTCCCCCCATCTTGTGAGTGGGAGGAGGAACCACAGCTTTCATCAGTTTTCACCAAGTCCAGAACCCCAGTGGGGTTACTAGAACTCATGAAACCAAAGGAGACTGAGGCTGGAGGATCCCCGTGTGAGGATCTCTTGAGTCCTGGAGTTCAAATTTAGCCTGGACAACACAGTGAGACACCGCCCCACCTGCCCATCTCTCTTTGAAAAAGAAAAACAACAACAAAAGCTTTTCCTTAATTACACAGCTGATATTTGGACATGTGCCGCTTTTTTCTTTTTTTAGAGTCAGGGTTTCACTCTATTGCCCAGGCTGGTGTTGAACTCCTTAGCTCAAGTGATCCTCCTGCCTTAGCCTCCTGAGTAGCTGGGGTTACAGGTGTGAGCCACTATGCCTGGCCTATGATGAAATATTTTAAAAATCTAGCAGTTTTGTTATCAGTGCAAGCTTTGTGCCAAGCGTGGCTTCAGGGACCCCGGGGAAATCATTGTTACCGCTCCTGACAGATGAGGAAACCCAGGCATTTTTTCTTGCCTGAGGCTGCAAGTGCCTTACCCACAAGGCGACCAAGCGATTGACCTTCCCAGTCAGGACCTGGGGAGTGTGGAAAGGAATGCTATTAGAATTGTATCTGGATGACAGAGACTGTCCCAGGGAAATCTCCTAATTAGTCAGGACGTTTTCAAACGATAGACCTATATTCAGTGGACCTAAGCCTGAGTAGCTAGGACTCCAGGTGCATGCCACCACGCCCAGCTAATTTTTGTATTTTTAGTAGAGACAGGGTTTTACCATGTTGGCCAGACTGGTCTCGAACTCCTGACCACAGGCGATCCACCCGCCTCAGCCTCCCAAAGTACTGGGATTACAGGAGTGAGCCAACGTGCCCGGCTCCATTTTGCTCACTTATTTAATGGAAAGCCCTGGTGCTCAGGCATGCCTGGATGCAGGGATCCTGCAAGGGCCCAGAGACAGCGCAGCCGTGGAGACTGTCTCATGTCTCAGCACGGGAGGGACATGGTCCTTAGGCTCCAGGCTTACACCCAGTGCACTCAGCAAGCCCAGCAGGAGTCCGCTGCTATGCAGCAAAGTCACAGAAGGCTTCTCCACACCATGTCAGCCATACCTCTTCTGATGGTCACCTAGGGAGCGTCCAGCTTTTCCTTATTAAACAGGCAGCAGTGACTCCACCTCCCTAGCACTTGGTATGCACCTGTATTCTCGTCAAAGCTTTTTTTTTTTTTTCTTTTTTTGAGACAGAGTTTCACTCTTGTTACCCAGGCTGGAGTGCAATGGCGCGATCTCGGCTCACCGCAACCTCCGCCTCCTAGGTTCAGGCAATTCTCCTGCCTCAGCCTCCTGAGTAGCTGGGATTACAGGCATGCATCACCATGCCCAGCTAATTTTTTGTATTTTTAGTAGAGATGGGGTTTCACCATGTTGACCAGGATGGTCTCGATCTCTTGACCTCGTGATCCACCCGCCTCGGCCTCCCAAAGTGCTGGGATTACAGGCGTGAGCCACCGTGCCCGGCTCGTCAAAGCTTTAATGATGAAATAGTTAGAAATGAAATATAAAATTCAGCTAAATTCTTTTTTTTTTTTTGAGACAGAGTCTCGGTCTGTCACTCAGGCTGGCATGCAGTGGTTCAATCTTGGCTCACTGTAACCTCTGCCTCCCGGGTTCAAATGATTCTCCTGCTTCAGCCTCCCGAGTAGCTGGGATTACAGGCGCCCACCACCATGCCCATGTAAGGTCCTTTAGGCTGACTGACAGTGCCATGGACACGATGTTAACCTCTGTGACCTGCACGGACACTCTAGATGAGTTCCTGGAAAATCTGAAGTAACTGGAGGACCGAAGAAATGATCAAGTCCTGCGGCACCTGCTTAACTTTGAGACATTCTCTATTGTTGCTTATTCCCACCCTAATGGATCAGGCCACTGGACTCTAACCGATCTTGGCCAACCTCATCGCCGCACCTGTGACCCCCTCCCAGCTTGCAAACCTACGACCCTCTCCCAGCTTACAAAAAACTGCCAACTGTAACTTCTGTAACTTTCCACTGCCCACCCCAAACCTATAAAACCAACTCCTATCCCACCGCTGCCCTTTGCTGACGCCCTTTTCGGCCTCAGCCCGCCTGCACCCAGGTGAATAAACAGCCATGTTGCTCACACAAAGCCTGTCTGGGGGTCTTTTCATTCAGAGTGCGTGTTTTAACAGCCTGGCTACATTTTGTTTGTATTTTTGGTACAGACGGGGGCCATGTTGGCCAGGCTGGTCTCGAACTCCTGACCTCAGTTGATCGCCCGCCTCAGCCTCCCAAAGTGCTGGGGTTACAGGTGTGAACCACTGCCCCTGGCTGCTAAATTATTTTATGAAACATTAAAGAATTAGGTCAGTAGAGGTGGCTCACACCTGTAATCCCAGCATTTTGGGAGGCTGAGGCAGGAGGATCGCTTGAGCTCAGGAATTCAAGACCAGCCTGGACAGCAGAGCAAGACCTGGTGCCGTGTCTACAAAAATAAAATAAAATAAATCAGCCAGGCGCAGTGGCTGAAGCCTGTAATCCCAGCACTTTGGGAGGCTGAGATGGGCGGATCACAAGGTCAGGAGTTCAAGACCAGCCTGACCAACATGGTGAAACCCCATCTCTAAAATTTTAAAAAATAAAATAAATAAATAAGCTGGGTGTGGTGGCATGTCCCTATAGTCCCAGCTACTCAGGAGGCTGAGGTGAGAGGATTACTTGAGCCCAGGAGATTGAGGCTGCAGTGACCTATGATTACACCACTGCACTCCAGCCTGGGCAACAGAACAAAACCCTGACTCAAAAAAAAAAAAAAAAAAAAAAGGCGAGAGACCAAAATCTACAGCAGTGAGCATTGTATTGTACATGTAACTCGGCACTCAGGCAGGTATTTCCCTGGGATGAGATGCCTACAAAAGGACCTGCCTGGCCCACAAGCATGGGAGTCTTCCCTAATCGTGGGGCAAGTTTCTGAGTCCTGACCCGGCCAGCATAGGCTGTTCCCAGCTACTCAGTTTGTGCCAGGAGCCTGTACACTTCTGATTCCTGGCGAAGCTGAAGTTTGTCTCTGCACGTCTGTTGGCCGGCATGAGGATAACCTACGGTGCCCTCGCCCTCTTCCCCGGCTGGTCTTCCAGCCATGTTGGGGACTCCCTGCACACTTGGGACACCACTCCTTGGCTAGGCATGCTGGACCCTTTAGATCCCAGGATGTCCCTTGTCTCTACTGGTTTTGTCCTGTCTTATTTTTTTGAAATGGAGTCTCGCTCTGTTGCCAGGCTGGAGTGCAGTGGTGCGATCTTGGTTCACTGCAACCTCCGCCTCCAGGGTTCAAGCAATTCTCCTGCCTCAGCCTCCTGAGTAGCTGGGACTACAGGCGCACACTACCACGCCCAGCTAATTTTTGTATTTTTAATAGAGACGGGGTTTCACCATGTTGGCCAGGATGGTCTCAATCCCTTGAACTTGTGATCCGCCCGCCTCGGCCTCCCAGAGTGCTGGGATTACAGGCATGGCCACTGTGCCCGTCCTGTCCTGTCTCTGGTCTGTACTGGCATCCCAAAGCTGAGCCTTTAAAGACCAGCTGCATGCGCTGCAGACGCGGCGGGGCTGAGCCCAGCCTGCCACCATATGAGGGAGGGGTAGTGGCTCCTGGTGCAGCTGCCAGTCTTAGAGGCCAGGTAAACTCTGGTCTGGTCTGGCCAGGCAGTGGAAGGACAGGACCTGTGTGAGGTGGGGAAGTGGTGGGACACCCCCAGGCTCCTACCTGGTTCCAGCCACTCTGTGTGCTGGCCTTGCCAGTCTTGCCACGTGAAACACCTTCCTCCTGACACCCAGAAATCCACCTGACTTCTCTCACAGATAAGGGACCAGTGCTCAGCCCAGTACCACCGCTGGTGAGTGGCTGATGGGACTCAGTGTGTCGGGTGCCAGCCCCTCCCCAAGGAAGCTGCCTGTCCTCCTCCCTGCACTGGTAGTGCCTTCCTGGCTGCAGCCATCTGTCCCATCCCACCTGCCTGGATGGCAGACTCCACAGGCCTGGCTGGTCAGCAGGGGCTCAGGTCAGCGAGGGTCTCAGTGCAGTCAGCAAAACAGCCCTCTCCTCCAGCCCCTCCCCACCCGCCACCACTTCCTACTCTCAGCCCATGGCCCTGAAAATAGATATGCCGGGCGCGGTGGCTCACACCTGTAGTCCCAGCGCTTTGGGAGGCTGAGGTGGGCCATCACCTGAGGTAGAGAGTTCGAGACCAGCCTGACCAACATGGAGAAACCCCGTGTACTGAAAGTACAAGATTAGCCAGGCGTGGTGGCACATACCTGTAATCCCAGCTACTGGGGAGGCTGAGGCAGGAGAATCACTTGAACCCAGGAGGCGGAGGTTGCGGTGAGCTGAGATCACACAATTGCACTCCAGCCTGGACAAGAGCAAAACTCCATCTCAAAAAAAGAAAGAAAAAAAGAAAATAGAAGCCAGCAAGTCTCGGTGGCTCACGCCTGTAATCTCAGCACTTTGGGAGGCTGAGGCGGGCAAATCACTCCCATGGTAGGGAGTGTTACAACGTCTGCTGCCACTTGCACTCATGGTGGGAAGGACACACTCGGGCTGGCACTGAGACTGGCTGGGAAAGGAGGGGATGGGCACGCAGGGCTTCCCACCCGCCGGGTGTTGCTCCTTCAACTGGGTGCTGAGCTCCCAGGCATCATTATGCTCTTCGTGTGTTCATCTGAAATAATTCACTAACAAAACCGCTTTTCAAACGCTTTGCTCCCACCCCCGGGGCCTCAGGGGAAAACCCCGGCTCCTTGGTGGACATTCAAGGCCCCATGGGACCTGCCCCTGTCACTTGGCCTCTGCAGCCCTTGTGTCATGCTCCAGTCCTTTGCTCCTGCCCTGTCCTCTGCCAGAAATGCCTCTTTCTGCGCATCTGGACTTTGTGGCTCTGTCTTCATCCACAGGAAGCTTCTACACAGCTGAGAAACAGGGTCAGACTTGGCTTTTAGAAGAAGACCTCTGTGGCAGGCGGACCACTTGAGGCCAAGAGTTCGAGACCAGCCTTGCCAACATGGCAAAAACCCCGTCTCTACTAAAAATACAAAAACTGGCCAGGCGAGGTGGCTCATGCCTGTAATTCCAGCTTCCTTTGGGAGGCCGAGGCAGGTGGATCACAAGGTCAGGCATTTGAGATCAGCCTGACCAACATAGTGAAACCCCATCTCTACTAAAAATACAAAAAAATTAGCTGGGTATGGTGGTGGGTGCCTGTAATCCCAGCTGCTTGGGAGGCTGAGGCAGGAGAATTGCTTGAACCTGGGAGATGGAGGTTGCAATAAGCTGAGATCTCACCACTGCACTCCAGTGTGGGCGACAGTGTGAGACTCTGTCTCAAAAACAAACAAACAAAACCAACCAACCAAACAAAACTAAAAAAAACCCCAAAAACTAGCCAGGCACCGTGATGCATGCCTGCAGTCCCAGCTACTCCGGAGGCTGAGGCTGGTGGATCGCTTGAGCCCAGGAGTTCTGGGCTGTAGTGCACTATGCCAACTGGGTGCCCACACTAAGTTCAGCATCAATACGGTGACCTCCTGGGAGTGGGGACCACCAGGTTGCCTAAGGAGGGGTGAACCGGCCCAGGTCAGAAACGGAGCAGGTCAAAACTCCCATGCTGATCAGTAGTGGGATCTCACCTGTGAATAGTCACTGCACTCCAGCCTGGGCAACATAGCGAGACCCCATCTCTTAAAAAATTTTTTTAAAAAAATCCCAAAACTAGCTGGGCATGGTGGCGCATGCCAGTAATCCCAGCTACTTGGGAGGCTGAGGCATGAGAATAGCTTGAACCTGGGAAGTAGGGGTTGCAGTGAGCTGAGATTGCGTCACTGCACTCCAGTCTGGGTGATGGAGTGAGACTCTGTCTTGAAAAAAAAAAAAAAAAAAGCCTCCTGGGTCCCCCACCAAGGGGGGCAGGTCAGGGTGGGGGGGGGGCAGGGGAGACATCAAGGGGTAGACAGACCCACCCTGAGGCCCAGTGCAGTCTGGCATCCACTAATGCCCTTTCACCCTCATTCCACCAGTAGCCATGGAGACAGCTGCACCTCAACTCCAGCCCTCAAAGAGCAGAACGGGGCAAGGGAGCAGGGGAGCCCTGAGCCACAGGTAGCCCACCTGAGCACCACCTCCCCAAGATTCCCCCACGGTCTGGAGCTCCTGAAGGCTGGCTGTTGTCCCCAGGACCTCCACTCACTTAGCTCTCCCTGACATCGTACTTGGGGGCGTCCAGAACTGGCAGATGGGAGAAGCCCTAGGGAGACAGGCCTAGAGATGGGAGGAGACATGCATGGAGCTAAGGCAAAGGCAGGTGCAAATGCCAGGCCCAGTGCCCTCTGTACCCCTACCCCTGCTGACGACCTGGTTGCGGTAAGCTTGGTAGTTGCCATGGACTTCCTGGGAGAGATGGCGTGGCCTGCAAGGTCCCCTGCCCTGAGGTGGGGCAGGGCTGGTGGGGTCTGGGCATCTCCTGCTGGGTACATGCAAGGCAGCCTGGGCAGGGTGCATGTGAGAGCCACCTGCGCTGGGGTGGCCTGGCCCTCTCTGGGCCTCACAGCCTTGCCTGCCTCGTGGTACTGCCCACCCAGCCTCTCAGGACTGCTCTGTGGCGTGTGTGCCTAAGGGATTGCGCTTGTGGGGTTGGGGACAGCGGCCTGCCCAGGTCTGTTGAGAGGGCCCAGGTGACTTCCACCCAGATTGGCCCCACCAGCACCTGCCCTGACTGGCTGGGGCACAGAGAGAAGCCAGGACAGGGCTGGGCATGGGTGTAGGGACATGTCCTCTGGGCCAGGCCCCTCCCACTGGGGCGAGGCAGAGGCCTTGCTTGGATGGAGCGGAGTGGGAGGGTCTCCCTGGTGAAGACAGTACTGGAAGGGCAGAGACAGCATTGTGCGGAAGGAGCCAGAACGAGCCCCTGTATGGAGCGTGGGGATTTCACCATGAGACCCCAGCTGTCTGGCCTCTGAGAACTTGTGTGGGGGATTCCAGGTGGAGGGTCGTGCCCCTCTCCAGATCTGTGTCCACATCTGTAAAATGGGCCTAGAACTCCCAGCCGCTGAGGCGAGTGAGGCCATAAATTAGTAGAGATGGACCCAGGCCCCTAAGCCCCCTAGGTCATGACCCCAAACCTTGGACCCCCACGGAGAGGCTGGGGCGGCTGAGGCCCAACCCAACCTATCTCGCCCAAATGTGGGAAGAACCGGAGGGCAAACCCCTGGCTTCTCTCCTGGCCGCTTCTCTCTTGGAGGCCACCTATCTGAGGCCACCATTGTGTCCACTGTGGCTGGTGGTCGTGAATCGAAGTGGAATCAGGAGTGTGGAGGCCGAGATGGGCGCAGCGCCCACTCCTAAAGAGCTGTCCCCATCCGTCCGCCCCTCCCTACCCTGCGCGGGTCAGCTGGAGCGGGGGCGCGCCAGGCACCTAGCCGGGCAGAAGGCAGTGGAGCCCTTAGGGGTCACAGCGCCCCCGCCTCTCACGTGCAGATGGGGTAACAGCCTGGAGGTCTTTCCCAAGGTCACAGAAGGTCAGAGAAAAGGGGAGTTGGACGCCACGAGGAAAGTCACGCAGGGCGGAAGGCGGGCACCTACGCGCGCGCCCCGGCTCGCGGAGCACCTACGCCCTCCCCGGCCGGGGCTGCCAGAGCGCGGAGCCTCTCTCCGCCCGCAGCTGGGGTTCCGGGAGCCCCGCCCCGCCCCTCCACGCCCCCCTCGCCACGGCCCCTCCCCCCTCGCCACGGCCCCGCCCCTCCTCTCCGTTTTCCCCCGCCCGCGCTCCCTCAAGTTTCTCCGAAGTTTTCCGCGGGTCCAGCGGCGAGCCCCGCCCGCCAGCCGGTGACGTAACAATGGTGCAGCGCGGCGGCCAATGGGCGGTGGCGGGGGCCGGCGGCGCGGGCCAATGGCGGCGGCGGACGGTCCCGCGGTCCTGC